>NW_025955100.1:0-111841 GCF_022376445.1 Fomitopsis serialis
GCCCACCTGTACTCGATGTGAATGGTGAGCCGTCCTTGCCCGGGCTCGTTGCAGAAACACAGTCCTCTCGCTCGGCGCCGACGATGCGGGTCTCGTCATCGATGTGTCGGTGGTCCGGTCAATGCCTGGTATCAGTGTGTGATCCATGGGTGAGTGCCATGGCATGGTTTCTGCACCCCGGAGTTGACTGACCGCTACTCGGGACACTTCCGCAGTCAGCAAGCCGAGCTCATTGCTGCGACGCGCAGCAACCACCTCACAACGCACCAATGTTCGTGCATGCACTGTCCAACTGCATTCGCACCTTCACATAGCTCATTCGCTACGACCCGACACTCGTGAGATGCCACGTCACACGGGTCCGAGACGAACGGCGACCACCCGTTGTCTCCAGCCGCGTCAGCTTTCGTCTTCAATCGAAGGCTGCCCTCGCTCCATGCTGATCGCAATTTCCTCCCGCAGAAATATATTTGCTTGTACCTACGTAGATAGCCTCACGCGGACGGGGCACCGCGTCCACCCGGCGCGAGCTGCACAGGACATCCTGCGCGCCGTCTCTGAGGCCGTCCGAGCGCAAGCTGCTGCCCCATCCATGTGCGGTCCTCGAGAGCCCATACCCCCGCCGGTACCGTCCACGGCGAGGCCCGCCGACCGCACGGGAGCACGCGTTTTCCGACCGAGGCCGTCCATGTGAGCGCCTGCGCCCGCGGACGATCTGTGCTGACCCGGTTCGTCGGCCGTGGCGCCGGCGTCGAGGCGACCAACACACCGTGCGCGTACCAGCCGGGACGGAACACACCCACGGGGCCGCCACCGACGAGCGCGGTCGGCGCCTCGCGCCGTGTCCGATGCGGGTGCGCGTTGGCCGGTGCACGCGAGGGTGCTGCACCCGACCCTGAGCAGTGTCTCGCGTGTGCACTGCGCCGTCCGGCGTGCTCCGCGCGCGTGTGGTGTCGCGACGACGCACCTGCGTGTCCTCTCTCCCCACGGCAACCAGCCGCCTGCGACCTTCGCTCCGTCACGCGTCGTGCTGGGCTGAGACGCGCGCCGTCTCTGCTCTCTGCCACGTCAGCAAGCGTCGTGCGCTGTGACGCGACGCGCACTCACCTCCGCCGCCTCATCCCGTCTCGCGCTTCCCAAAGCGCCTCGCGCCGGACGACCGCCGCGTCGTCTCTGCTCTCCGCTCGCGTCTCCCTGCCCGTCTCCGCTGACGACGACAGGCGGTCTGTATCTCCAGCCTCCCGACGGCTGGGGTGTGCCGGATTCCGTCGCCGCCCGCGTGTCTTCTGATCGGCCGCCCTTCCAGAATGACGTGTCGTCGCGGTCAGGCCTCCGTCAACGCGATCCGCTCGCACGTTGCTGACCTCGCTGGCGTGCACCGGGGACGCGGCGGTCTTGTCATGCACGCGGAGACGTCTTGATCGCGGACGCGAAGATCGGCGGGAGAGAGGGGACGGTCTGCGCGGGCGAAGACGTGTGCAGCGAGCGGGTTGCTGGGGGATGTGCGGGAGGGAGCGAGTAGGGACAGGGAGGGAGCGAGTAGGGACAGCGTGGGAGCGAGCCTGCGTGTAGACACAGCCAGTGAGACGGAGATGAGGTACCTACGCGTACGCAGCGGTGGCGAGCGAGGGTCGATGCGAGTGGATGCCGGCTCGCGCACCGACTGGCCAGAGGGCCTGTGCTGTTGCATGGACGACGTGTCCGTCCGTCTGAGAAGCCCTCGCAAGCATCGCCACACGGCAGCTCACCGGGGGACTGCGGGCGAGCGGGGTACTGGGCAGACGCGTGAGGGATCGTGTCGGGGAACGCGGGCGCAGGGGATCGCAGAGTGGGGATGTGTCGGCTGTCGCCGTCGGTGCCTGCGCCGCCGCTGGTGCCCAGATCTGGGACGACAGGGCGGATCGGTGTGCACGCGTGGGCAGGAAGCCGTCGCCGGCGGGCAGTCGTCGCGTCGTCATCGCCGTCACCGTGCAAGGCGACGCGCCACCGCGCCCGGAGCGCCCGTGCAGGGACGCCCACGGCACGCGTCGCAGTCGCGCAGAAGCCGCCGTTTCGCCAGCATTCCGCCGCGACAGCCTCGCGCGCGACCGCCATGGCCGCCGTCCAGCAAAGACCCCGCGCGTGTCCTTCCCACCCCGCCCCCTGCCAGCCCACCCCCGATCATGGCCCTCCTCCGCGCCACCGACTCGCCCGAGTACACCGCCCGCACCCGCACGCCCTTCGCCCCGCCCCCGCCCTCGCTCTCCATCAAGGCCGTCCACGCAGCCGTGCCCAAGCATCTCTTTGCGCGATCGACGCCAAAGTGTCTGCTCTACGTCGGTCGCCACGTCCTCCTCACCTACTGCTTCTATCTGTTCGCAACGGGATCGATGTCCTCGTGGGGGTGTTGCTCGATCGGTCTGGCATGACGAGGGGAGGGCGCGTCGAGGATGCGCTGCGATGGCTTATGTGGTGGCGTACTGGTTCTGGCAGAGCATCGCGTTCATGGGGATCTGGACCCTCGGTGAGTTTCCCGCCCTTCCCATCAGTGTGCACCAAAGATACGAGGGATTGCGAGACCTGCATGATTTCCGAAAGTATGTTGCGCGTGCTGTCTTGTCCTGTCCGTACGCGCCGAATCCTCGAGCGTACATGAAGGCGCCGCTGTTCAATCGCGCTCGGATCAGCGCGCATACATTCAGAACCATGCGCTGTGCAGACACGCCGGTGGACCTGCGGAGATGTCCATCGTGGCACAGCGTCTCCAAAGTCCACCCGCTACGCGTTGACGCGTTTTATGTGGGCTAGACCAACGGACGAGCCGTGTTCATCTGCGCCGCTCTCGATGGCGCGTATGGATGTCCGGATTCGAGGAACCTTTCTGTGATCAGTGCCCCGCCCTCCAGAGTCGCATGCCCCGACGCGCTGCGCGATCCTACCCTGCGTACTATGGCGGCAGTGTGCCGTCATGCATACCGCCGGTGAATCCCATTCCCGTGGGGTGCCGCAGCTTCGAGACCATCCACCGCGGCTCCTTTGCCTCTGTGCCGGGCACAACGAGTCGCCCATCGGTCCCCTGCACCTACCACCTCAGCGCGTCCTCAGCGCGTCCTCCACGCGCAGCGCGGGTACCTACACATCTTCTAGCTTCGCGTATAGCGTCAGGGCTGTTCACTCGTCCCTTACACCTCGCATATAGGCCACGAGGTGCGTGACTCTAGTTCCCCTCCACCCTCGGGCTGACCGTCGCCCCGCTGGATCCCAGTGCGGCCACGACGCGCTCTCGCCGAGGCCGTGGGTGAACGCCGTCCTCGGGATGGGCCTCCACACGTCCGTCCTCACGCCGTACTGGGCTTGGCGCGCGACGCACCGGTCGCACCATGTGAGTCCGCCTCCTCCATCTCTCGGTCCAGCAGCTCGAGCTGTTGCGCGCCGCGGCGTGTGTCGGGGAGCGGGGACGTCTGGCTTGCCTGCGCGCACTTGGGCAGTACTCCGCGCGTTCTCTGCGATGGCTCGAGCTGTATGATCGTGGTTGTTGACGCAGTGAGGCCAGCGCTGATCAGAGGTTCGTCTGATAGAAAGGCACCAACAACCTACACCGCGACGAGACGTACCACCCGCAGACGCGCGAGGAGTTCAATCTTCCTCCGGAAGGTGCGCCATGCTCTCATCGTCGAAGGTTGGTTGTGTGCTGAGGGGTGGAGGGCAGAGAAGGCACGCGCGATCGACTACCACGAGATGGTCGAGGAGACGCCGTTATACACGCTTCGGAAGATGGTGCTCCGGCAGTTCCTGTACGTCTCTCCCTCTCGGTGCCCGACTTCGCCCAAGTTGACTGTCGTGCTGGAGGGGATTCCAGCTTTACTTGATGTACGTGGTCTGATCCGGGACCCGCAGTCGTCTCACTGATGACTGAGACGCACATTTCTGCAGACATAACCGAAAGGGAAATCCGAAGTACCCGCCCGGGACGAGTGTGCGTTGCACGCCGCTTGCTACAGCGCACTGCGGACATTGATGGCCTGCGTGTGGCGTGTAGCACTACAAACCGAGTGCGAAGCTCTTCCGGCCAGAGGAACGTAAGTCATGCGCCCGCTGCCCTCGCTCGGCTGTTGGTCCTCCACTCCGCAAATGAATTGTGAGAGCTGAACGACATCCCATAATCAGGACACCTTGTCGTCGTCTCGGATGTCCTGATCGCGGGGATGCTCGCGCTCCTCGGTGTCTGGGGGTGGAACTCGGGGTGGGGCACGGTGTGGAGGATGTACCTCGTGCCGTGGCTGGTACGTCCCTCCGCTTCATTCGTCTGCCCGGCGTCTCATCTACATCGTCAACAGTGGGCCCATAACTGGTGAATCTATCCCGTTCAACGAGACAGGGAGATGCTGACGGCGTTGTCTGCGGGTGACTTAGGATCGTACCGTGACGTACCTGCAGCACTCGGACCCTACTGTGCCGTATTACAGAGTACGTTGCCGTAGTGCCGATGTGGGCGTATGCTAACTCATGCGTAAAGGGCCAGTGGACGTTCCTCCGGGGCGCACTCGCGACGGTCGACCGGCCGATCTTTGGCTGGGTCGGGCGGTTCTTCTGGCACGGCGTAAGTCTCCGCTCTTCAATCAACGCGCGTGGCTGACTGGCGAGCTCTCGGCTCAGATCGCGCACGACCACGTCGCCCACCACTTCTTCGTCGGGGTGCCGTTCTGTGAGCGCCCTTCCGTTCAGCTTGACCCTCTGCTGACTCTCCCGGCAGATAACCTCTCTGACGTGACGGAGGCGATCAAGCCCGTGCTCGGGGACTACTACTACTACGACTCGACGGTGAGTCGCCTCGTCCGAGCCCGTTCGCTCGTCGTCTGATGCGGATGTCGCCAGCCGACGCTCTACGCGCTCTGGCGGAGCTTCACGCAGTGCAAGTTCGTCGAGAGCACGGGCGACGTCGTGTTCTTCAAGAACATGCGCGGCGAGGCCGTGCGGGGGTGCTCCGTCGCGGATGTGTGTCCCGCGAAGGAAGCGGGTGTTGTTGATGGTGCGAAGGAAGCGGCCGAGGCTGGATTTGAAGGGGTGCAGGACGAGGAGGATGTGATGGGTGAATGACAGAGGTGATTCCAGGAAGTTGTTCTGTATGTTGCTGATCTATGCTTGAAATGCGAGTTTTGTCGGGCTGTACTACCATTTGTTACATACGTCGGATTCTCTAAGTGAAACTCCGTGGCAACGACAACTCGCGAAGATCGGACCCATCTGTACTTAGGAATTCGCCCCCGCACGGCCGTTGCGCACATTGGACAGGCACCATGCACAGTACAGCGGGGACCTACTCAGGTTTTCACTTCTCGACTCCATGAAACGACCCTGCCCGACGATACAAGCATCCTCAGGCTCGCTTGAAGCTCTCCCAGGATCGGCGAGCGCATCTGCGAGTAGAATGTATTCCAAAAAATCAACACCAATGAACGTACGAGTTCTGCTATGTACTTCGTAGATACACGCAGCCTGAGCATCAGAGACAGCATCAATCACAAGAGTCATTTCGTGGCCAGTCGCCAGTGAGCCGAGAAAGATCACTCCCCAGTGGCAGCTTCTGGGACGGGCTTCCAGAACGCCCGATACGCCTCTGGTACAAAAAGCTTGCTGTTGTCACCCCTTCGCGTGGTGAGCATCTCGTACATATGCATCCCGCAGTCCTCCGCCAGTGCCACGAGACCCTCGTCCGCCTTGCACGCCTCGACGAATGGCTGGCGATCGCGGCGGGGATCTAGCTCCTGATCCCGTGGGAGGCGTGCCCGCTCTCTCAGCACGCGCAGCTTCGTGCAGACCGCCTTGTGTGGGAGCGTCGCGTGCTTCCAGGCGCGCTTCTGGCACGGGCGGGAGCAGTATCGCAGGACGCCGCAGCCTGCACAGCGGGCGAACGTCCTGCCAGCGGTGACAAACGTCTCGTAGCACTCTGGTGCACAGCAGTGCCGCACCGTCGACGCCCAGGCGAAGGCCTCGAAGGCGCGCTGCAGGGGATCATCCAAGCAGGCAAGCGTCGCCGCGTACTGGAGGAGGATCGATTCGTGGTAGACTGTTGCGTCGTCTGGGCGCTTGTGAAAATAGAACGCTGTCCCGAGGCGGGCAAACAAGTCGGAAACTTTGTTGATGAAGAGGTCGGAGAATATGATTGTATTAGTACCCTCGCGGAAGAGCGGTAGGTATCTGAGGATCAAATCGCAGACGATGAGAAGGCCACCGTGACAATGCACGTCCGAGCCTTCGTGCCGTACGGCAATGCGGACAAAGAGTGATATATCTGATGGATCGGCTTGCTCGGCGTGCGTGATGTTTCGACAGAGCTCCGATATATGTAAGAGAGTGTACATCCAGTTCACCTGGACGTCAAGCTCGACAGGCTGGCCGAGTGTTTCATCGCGCTCTGCGCAGAGACGGATCGCGAGGTTGGTAATGAGCCATGGCCATTCAGGCTGGAACTGAAGGAGATGCGGGGTAATAGTTCGACCACAGATGGCAAGGAGTTTGTTGACGAGCAGAAGGGTCTCCTCGTACCTATCTTGACGGCACAAGCGGAAGGACGTGGCGTATCCTTTCATCGATTGCTCGAGGCCAAAGGGGAGAAGTTGGCTAGTGTCCGTGGGCCAAAGAGGTCTTCCAGCACGTTTTTTGCGATGCGTTGTGAGGCCATGCATTGCGACAGTACCGCCAACGGTCCGTGATACAAAAGCATCGTTTAGTACACCGCTGAGGTGACGAATGAGCGCTTCAGTCAAGTCTCGGAGGGTGAACTGACGAGCGGCCTCGAATGTGTGCAGCCATCCCAGCGACTCCATCGTATTCTCGTCCTCAGCGCGTGGGCAGGAGCACATACTGAGGAACGCATCGAGATCTTCGGTTTCCTGATCCGAGCGCGGCATACTCAGAAAAGCGACGCATGCATTCAGGTAATCGGGGAACATCCTGCGGATGTTTTCGTAGGTTTTGTTCCGAGACATGTAGTAGCGCCGGTACAACGCGTACGGCGCATCTTTGCTCTCCCCGTCCAATAGGTGGAGGCAGCCGCAGAGAACCCTGGCGCAGTGTGTCGGACGCGCCGGGTCCTTCATGTAAGAGGTGAAGAGCGGGCCGATGTCAGCTATATCCAACATCCCACTCGGAGTCCCAGCAGACTAGGAGGCTACTATCGAACAATTTCGTCAGCCATATATTGTGAAGTCTATCAGACACGAGTTACTTACACCCTGGGAGGAGAGAGAGGTAGGTCTTCGGAAGGGTCGCGGCAGCGGATCCAATGCAATTTACGCGCGCAACGCGCGTCTGAAGCGTGAAGAATGGAACGTGGTCACGCCACGCAACTTGAAGCGCTCCACTAGCAGGAAAGGTAAGAAGTAGTCTGACTTGGAAAGTCCCTCATCACGTCTCTGAGGGGAAGGACCCAGAGAGAGACCTAATAAGGGACCCGGAACGACTCGAAGAGATTCAGGCTAAGTATGGAGAATGCAGAAACATACCTCGAGGTGCCCATGTTCATCATGGATACGATAGGGCGGCCCAGTGCAGCCGGGGGGATCCTGCTATTCTGCGATGTGGAAGCGGCGACCCGAGACCACAGTGATGCGTGCATGGATAGTTGTCGACTAGTATGTAGGTTCAAGTCGAGTTTCAAGTAGTAAATTGAGCTGTGCGAACTGCGTCGCTGCGAAGCCTCTGCTGCTCTACGCGATCACGTGGCGACGCGCTACGCGTCGGCGTCCGCCCGGCGTCAACTTTCAACTTGAACAGCCTGATGTTGCCTCCATTCTGTCTACACGCTGGCTTGACTATATTCAGCTGTGAACCGCTAAATCTCTTCTCAGACCAATGCGCGACAAAGACGCCCTGCATTCCGTGCGGTGTGCCGCGATCTCGCTCGAAGTCGCTCGTAATGTCCGCCTTTTCATGATTCTCTCGGTAACGTCCTCAACGTCTTCGATATCCTGTGCGGCGATCCAACACTCGGACCCTACTGTGCCATATTACAGAGCACGTTGCCGTAGTGCCGACGTGGGCATATGCTGACTTTGATGCATGTAGGGCCAATGGACGTTCCTCTGGAGCGCACTCGCGACGGTCGACCGACCGATCTTTGGCTGGGTCGGGCGGTTCTTCTGGCACGGTGTAAGTCTACGCTCTCGTCTGTCAACCTGTGTGGCTAATTGGCGGGCTCCCGCTCAGATCGCGCACGATCACGTCGCCCACCACTCTTCGTCGGTGTACCATTCTGTAAGTGCCCTTCCGGTCACCTCGAACCTCTGCTGACCCTCCCGGCAGATAACCTCTCTGACGTGACGGAAACAATCAAGCCCTGCTCGGAGACTAATCCTATTACGACTCGACAGTGAGTCGCCTCGTCCGAGTCGTGCACCCGTTCGTCCGTCGTCTGATGCGGACGCTGGCAGCCGACGCTCTACGCGCTTTGGCGGAGCTTCATGCAGTGCAAGTTCGTCGAGAGCACGGGCGACACCGTGTTCTTCAAGAACATGCACGGCAAGGTCGTGCGGGAGTGCTCCGTCGCGGACGCCCGTCCCGCGAAGGAAGCGGGTGTTGCTGGTCATGCTAAGTCTGCAGCCGAGGCTGGATTTGAAGGGGAACAAGATGAGAAGGAGGACGTGATGGCTGATTGAGAGAGGTGATTTCATGCTGGTCTGTGTGCTGCTGATCTATGGTTGACATAGGTGCTTTGTTGGGTTGTAACCACCATTCGTTACATGCATTGACGCTCTGTCTCTGCATTGCAGGTTCATCGGGACCAGTCATGGCACGTTTAGGCTTGCACCAGGTTTGTGACTTGGTGATGACGTTGATGTGCCGCCTTCAGAGAATTGAGCTCGTCTGAGCTGCCTACTGTCACCGGAGACATGGGGTGCTATGGAGGAGGCGCGATTTGGGATAACGTATGAGACCTAACTCGGGCCTGGCCATATCCTAGCGCATAAAACCAAGATGTGCACAGATCTGAGCAAAATGACTTTTGAATAGGCTGCCTCGAAGCGCTTGTCTTCCTTTGCGTGATCGGGTTAACGGCGTCCGTAACTTCCCCGATAACCTGTACAGCGATACACTACTCAGTGTCATCAACTTGAAGCGCTTCTCAGTAGCCTCGTCCTAAGCTGCTGGCTGCTGGCGAAAGGCTCCATCTCCTGTCAATTTGGCCATGTTGACGAGCACTACGGCGCTCGAGCGTGGCGACGAAATGGAATCCCTCCTCCTCCTCCTCCCCCCCCCCCCCCCCCCTACTCCTCCCTACTGTCAACTTTTGGCAAGTGTCTATCTTCCGCGTTCCCGGGCTGTGACGAAATCATGTTTTAGTCAATGCACGTGACTTTGCATGTTCATTGTCCAAACAGGTCCAACTAGTAAGTTGAGGAGCCTGAGGAACTTCCGAGCTCGAATGCCCTCCCCTTCCTCCGCGGGCGACTCGACACAGCTCGGGGCTCTTGCGGTACATTTACGTGCTCCGACGCCACTCGTCAGTGTTGCGAACTTGCGACGTTGACTAGTGCTAATTAACCGACAGTGCCACTCATGCCGCCACTCTCTGGTTTCGAGTCCATGCCCGCTGAACTGCTCCTCAAGCTGACGCGCTATTTGCCTCTGCAATCTCTGCGAACCTTCGAGTGACATCGCGCTACCTGAACGACGTCATCTCAAGCAACGAATGGACGGTTTACCGCAATGCGGCTCTATACCACGCCTATGCCTCGTCCGAGAGCGTATCTCTTGCTGACGCGAAGGTTTCAACAAACGGTATCCGATTCAGGATGATGCCTGCGACGAATGGAAAGAATACTGTGAGTGGCTGTGCAAACTCATCCTTACTTGAGTGGACGGTACAATCCCGTGCTGATCGACTGTTAGGTCGACGATGTTTTGTCCTGGACAAGAACTGGATCGGCGTCACTCGTGTGGAGCCTGATACGAGAGCGTACTGCGAAAGTAGCCGGGACGTTCATCGGTTCAAGATCGACGAAGAGCTCGGGCTGCTGTTCACATCAACCGAACCGACGCCAAAGCAGCCATATCCGTTACAGACCTCAGAACAGGCTGGCTTCTGTGGCGGACACCCTCGGTAAGTGCACGAGGCAGTGGTCATATAAAGTTTCGCTCACCGTCGATAAGCATTACGCTCGCCGTTACACACACGTCGAATATGGGCATGGCTACCTCGTATTTGATCGAGCAGCCGGCCAGAAGGAGGTATGGCGCCTGGCGGATCATGTAGACGATTCCGTGTGCGTCTCTGCACCTGACGCAAGTCAGATCAACGCATCACGCATTGCCGAACGTGCATACGGCCGTAGCGGACGAGGTTGTCTTCGCCCATGGACCGTCCTGACGACACCCGACGTCACTCGGTTTTATCGCGTGGTCTATCCAACTCTCTTGGCTGCCTCACAGAATACCGCCTACTTATGGGACTTGCCTTCCGCCACGCTGGTTCAGACGATTCATGGTCTCCAGGCGAGCCACGCTGGCATGGAGCCACTCGGTGAGATATGCTACGTGGATGTAAATACACGGCATGTCGTGCTCTGCGGTGAGAACGGGGTCCGCGTGGTCGGCCGTGAAGACAACACGGTCGTGCTCCACCTTTCTGGCCAAAGGGGCTTCGCGCGAACAGTGCTGAAGCCGGAGCCGACTCTGGGATCCGACCGAATCCCTTTGACGATGTCCCTCCAGACTGAGGTCACGCGCTCAGCAGGCGGACACCGCTGGGGACAGTTTCGAGCAGGTGTGTTTGACCACGCACTACAGCAATGGTTGCGTGTTACTGAGCCGCTGGCGCGCCTTCCATTGATCAGCGCACTTGTCCGGGAGCGGCCGCGACCTTGCGTGCATGCTAGCGGACGGGCGCCTTGTGCTGATCCGCGACTTCGAGTCTATTGCCGACGGGAACCTTTCCGTCCCAGAAGCTGTACTCGAAGTCGATCTTACGCACGTGAATAGTGCGGATTCAGACGAGGCAACCTACGTAACCGCAGTAGGGCCGGATACTACCTTGCCTTCGAGCAGGGCCGCGTGGCTGTCGCAACGGCACGTAGCATTCCATCCTTCGCGTCGCCCTGCAGGCCTGATACCTTGCGCAGTCACACGGGTTATACGTGCTAACGCTTGATGCGCGCGAGCGTGGCTTGGCCGAATCCTCAGGCCAGCCACGTCCGACTCTAAGAACATATCGACAACCTTGCGGCGCTAAGTCTGCAACACGTCGAAAACGGCGTGCCCTCAACCTCCGGACCCCATTGCTCAATGCCGCAGACATAGCCGTGTCATGGCTCCCGCGCCTGAGCGACCCCACAGTACTCAGGGAGCTCGGCTGCGTGCAACTTCCTCGACATGTCTCTACGTCACCTGGAGGGCCAACAGGGTGTATGTCTCGCCAGATAGAAAGTCAGCGTATCCGCGAACGTCTACCGGGACGACCCAGACTATTACGAGCCTGACGTCAAGAATTATTGGACTGGCGGGCCGATGTTCCCTCCGAGGTCGCCTCCGAGAGGTAAGTGTAGTACATCTCTGTCGTTCCTCGCTTCGGACTATGTATTGATGACGACGCTTCCTTAGATATCGGATTTGTTGTGTGTTGCGTTGATTTCAGTGCTCCCGAATCCCCTGAGAATAGTTCATGAACATATGAACGACTCAACATTGTATTCTCAATCAGCCATTGTCCTGTATCTACACGGTTATGTTGAGCAGTGAGCACAAAGCTCAGATGAATCGGTGACGGTACGAGGGTGAGGCAGGCGGGCCAAACTGGACGCAAAGTGAAGTATTGGAGGCCCTCGAGATGTCAGCGACTCGAATGTGCTAAGGTGCAATGTTACGTCCATTCGACGCTCCCCTTACATCCTCAGCACGAATGATGTGCTTACTGACCTAGTCTTTGATCGAGCCCCGACCTGGGAAACGAAGGATGGATCAGTGTCCCGCTGGCAACGCATATGAAGCCCCTGTTGAATCGTCTCAGACAGAGATGCGCCGCCACTACTTTCGGTAGAATAGCCGGAGACGGAGCTTGGCAAACTCTAGAACGCGCTCGCCAGGATGCATCGATGACCCCTCCAAGAGACTTTACAATGGCGGTGATGCCATCGCAGGATCCTGACACCCGTTTTGAACTTACGGGGGCGAGGCTGAACGCCCTCACACAAGCCCTGGCGTATCGAGGGATCCTGGAGCACCGCCAGGTCGAGACCAGGCGCCGGACGAAAGATAACCTGGCGGCAGTCTATCAACACCTGCAGGCGAACAATTCGCTCACCTTTGGTCAAATCTGGATGAGTACACGGCATAAAGACTTTAGCAGGATTTTTGCGGTTTCCTGTGGAAAATTATGCATGATGGCCTGAAATGCGGCCCGTACTGGAGTAAGATACAGGGATATGAGGATCGAGCACAGTGTAGCCACTGTGGATCCCTAGAGACTGTCCAACATATTATCTTCGAGTGTGAAGCCACGGGCCAAGCCCTAATTTGGTCGCTGATACGGAAGGTGTGGGAGAAGAAGTTAGTGGACGTGCCTTGGCCCGCCTTTCTTTAGTAGACGTACTTTCACTAGGCCTGACGGAATGGAAGACCAGCAAGGGCCGAGTGCGTCCAGGAGCACGAGGCTATGGCGGATATTAATATCCGAAGCTGTTCATCTGACTTGGAAACTGCGCTGCGAGAGAGTCATAGGTCACGCAGCGGAGGACGGATGGGAACACCAGAAGACGACGGTGGCGAGCAAGCTGCGATATGCTTTGAATCATAGATTGGCGCTCGACGTCGAATCAGTACAGAAGAAATACGGGCAGTTTGCCATTAAGAGGGAGCTGGTCCTGGCCACGTGGAACAAGGTCCTGTGGGACGAACATGCGCTCCCGGAAGACTGGACAAAGTACAAGGGTTTTTTAGTGGGTAGGATGCCGGCGTTACGAGTAGACCTCGAACCGGATTAGTGAGTCCCACACTGGTTGTTAAACCGTGCGTAAGCAGCATTTTTCACCCTGGATCGGCGACTATGGGGAAACCCATACGCAGGCTGGATAACCTGGGATGACCCATTGTCATTTGCAGGCATCCGTGATGGCCCTCCAAAAAAAAAAAATAAAAAAATGTTACGTCCATTGAATCCAAAGAAACGGTAACTCCGCATAGCAGTGATGGTTATGTTCCTATCGAACGCAAAGATGCCACTGGCAGTTACGAGAGCATCGCCGTATCGAGCGCGTCCTGACTGATCGCAAAAGAGCGCAGCGAAGCAGGGATGGGCCCTGTAGTGCCCGTGAAACGGTGTCAGTGAGACGTACATCACTGTATGATGGACTGCACGGTGAGGGCGAAGAACGGTGTAATGGTTCAAGCTCAAGGTTGGGAAGAGCACAGAGCCTTCTGCTTACGAGTCGGCGGATAGTACAGAGAAGAAAGACGTATTGATACGGCAGACGACATGACGAGGAGGCAGTCAACCGTAGATCAGCAGGTCGCGAGTCTGTTTACCTAGTACCTCATTACCAAGGATACTACCGTCGCCTTTGGCAACAGGGATTTCCGCTGTATGATCTATGTTAGTAGCTGACACGGATGATTGAGTATCTTTGAGTTCTTGGAGCTACATCTGCGATGCGTGCTCCCTCGAACTGATATGAGGAACATTTGTCCTCAATTCTACCCTTACGCATCCGTCGTGCCGGCCTTGCGGTGAGGTGGCTTCGAGCTTCAAGACGATCAGATAAGTAGTGAATTTTTCATTAGTATCTGCCGTAGTACTCTGCTATCTAGAGAGATCATACCACACAGGCTTGGCGCCGCCATGTGCTCGAGTCTTCTTTTCGCGACGAAAATACAAGGCCCGAACAAGGGAACTTCCAAATCGGGAGGACAATGGTTGTGGGCCTGCGAATAATCGCCAAGAAGGGCAGGTGAACGAACACGTGCATCGCACGCCTGTGGCCAGCGAGCGCCTAGTGTGGCTTCACCTTCTCCCCCTCACCCAGACGACGCGATAGACAGCCACTGCGCGTCCCTCGTGCAATTTGGTAAGCTCTGTTACACGAGAGAACAATTTAACACGAAAATACACCGCTTTGGGGCAGAATAAGCCGTGAGTTTTGCCGGCCTGGGCCGAATTTTGAGATACTGACGATCCGAACCTCCGTGGACCGCGTCCTATTTTGGCAGTTGGCCATCAACTCCGAATCAAACATGCCTCGCGGACGCGTAAACATGCCCACCTCGCACTCTGCTCCTTCCTCCTCCCACTCTCATCCCGACTACATTGACATCGACGTCGACATCGACATTTCCGAACACCCCCAACACAACGCTCCGATGTCTGACAAAGTAACCCCCCCTCGTGACCAAGGCCGCATGCAATACGCAGGCGATGCTGCCGACGCGAAGCGAGACAACAAGGAGAACATGGCGTCCTGGCAGCGGGAGATCCACGACAGGATCAAGGAGTACCCGGACAACATCAACAGGTACCTCTCTACGATGGTTCCGTCGGATACACCTGTACCACCCTGCCCTAATATGGGCAGGTCGCTCCAGCTGATTCAAGTGGGAAATCTTGAGAACGCGATGTATGGGCCACTGGTCAGTGTGCAATAGACGGTACCGTATCACGCGATAGCTGATGTGACGGTTGTGTTCAGATGAAAGCACTGGAGCGAATGGTAAGGCCGTTCCCGCACAGAAAGCGGCCCAAGTTCCACAACTACGAGCACAAGGTCATGAAGTTTCCGTTCGAGCCGTACGAACACGACCAGCACCCCACGAAGCCCGACGTCATTGCGACGTTCCCGACACTACCTTTCATCTCTCCGCTGCATCGCTGGAGACATGTCGCTCTCGTCTTCGAACTCAAGTCGCTGGCGTCGGCCGACCCGATGATAATGAACATGCAGACGCACTGGGAGACGCTCGTGCAGCTTGCGAAGAGCGCGCGGAACATCATGCTCTCGCAGGGGAGACTGTTCGCGTTTGTCGTCGGTATATATGGCGATCAGGCTCGTATCTTTCGCTTTGACCGCGCCGGTGCGATATGCTCGCCCAAGTTTGCGTACAAGAATCATCCGGAGATCTTGCACGCGTTCATGTGGCGCTTGTTCCACCCGCGAGACAGGCGTTGCGCCATCGTCGGGGAGGATCCGACGATGAAGCTGGGAACGAGCATGGACCGGAAGCTGGCAGACAAGCTCGCATCGAGGTACGACGATGAATGGAAACGGACCGCGGAGACGCGGAAGGCAGTGCGACGGATTACCATGCAGGACGAGAATGGAAAGCCGACGACGTACCTCGCATACAAGTTGATCTTCGTGAACTCTGGGCTGTTTTCCCGCGCGACACTGATCTGGGAAGCCTTCATCGTCGACAAGAGGAATCGGAGCACAGGCGAGCGATACATTCTGAAGGAGACGTGGCGGCAGCTTGGTCGCCTCGACGAGGTCGGCTTCTACGAGAGGCTACAGTACGCGAAGCTCGAAGAACACAAGGAGAATCAGGCGAAGGATCGTGGCGTGGTCGAGGCAGAGACCAACGACGACGTCGAGGTCGAAGGGAAACTTGCGGCGGAGGTACAGGCGCTAGGCGAGGCCAGATTCACGTACGGTGTCGCGAGGTACATATGCGGCGAGGACTACGGCGAGAGGGATGAAGCACATCGGAAGCTTGTGGAGCAGGCAGAGACCTCTGGAGCTCCTGTGCCCGAGGACACGAAGGCGGGTCACCGGACGATCTCTGGGGTGCATAATGCGCCTGAGAAGGTGCGGATGAATGAACGGAGTCACATGCGGATGGTTCTCCAGACGGTTGGGACGCCGCTGGCGGACTTCAGGTGCACGCGGGAGGTCGTATTAGCGCTGCGCGATGCTGTGGAAGGTACGTCGCAATGCAGGTAATATATTCACTTGTAGACTGACAATTCTGGTTGCAGGACACAGAAGGGCGTATGAAGCTGGGATTATACACCGCGACGTCAGCGAAGGGAACGTGATGATCTCGCGCCTTCATTCTGCGTTCGCGGGCTTCATCCAAGACTTCGACTTCAGCTTCAGTTGGCGACGGTTCTTGCAAAAGCGTGGCTGGGATGTGGATCTGACAACATGGGAGAAGTACTGCGTCGAACATGGGCACGAACCGCGCCAGACCGATGGGAAGTCTGACCCTGCGAACGACAGCAAAGAGCGTACGGTGAGTATATGATATCTCCGATCGATACGTTCCCTCACGAATATGTCAGGGAACGTTGCTCTTCATGGCTGTTCAAGTGTTGGAAGGCGAGATCACACATGAAGCACGGCACGATTTGGAGTCATTCTATTGGCTCCTTGTGTTCATCGTCCTTCGGCATACTAACCATGGCCATCACAAGAAAAGTGAGGCCTTCGGAAGCTTGTTCTGCCTCGACGACCTAGATCAACGTGCCAGTACAAAGATGGCTTGGCTGCAACACCGCAAAGCTCCTCTTCCAGTTCCTGGTAACGAGCCCTTGACGAATCTTCTGGAAAAGTTCCGCAATCTGCTGCAGGAAAACTTCCTTGTTCGGCTTGGATCCATCCGTCGCGTCACACATGAAGAAGTTCTTCAGGTATTTGACGCCGCATTGGCCCAAGAGTGGCCCGTTGATGACGCTGCCATTCCGTGGGTTGCCCCTGCAAACCGAGGACATACCCAACCGATGACAGAATCGAGGGGCAAGCCCGTGACGATGGGTACCAAGGATCACACCACTGCTGCCGACTTTCCGTTCCCCACCCACGAAATCCCCCCGCCGCAGGCCGTGCCTGAGTACGAGCAGTCGGACAACGAGCAAGACGGCTCGAAGACTCCCGATCATAGCGACGACGAGGATGCCAGTGTGATGCTAGCCCAAGAGCCAAGCGACGAGGAGGTCGTCACAGATATTGACGAGCGTCCGAATGCTCCGGACGCGCCTCATGGACTTGCTCTTTTGGACGAGGAACCGCAACAACCAGAGGCCAATGCGTCCGAGTCGCCGGAGCAAACGGATCCTCAAACGCGCGCGAGCAGTCGCCGCCGCGCTCAATCGCCTTCAAAGGCAAAGCCTCCGGTCACTAGGAACGCGGGCTCCCGTCGCAATGTCGCTGAGACGTGGCCAGCGAGCAACGTTGACGCAGCCGGCGCGAGGCCGGGCCACCGCTACAACCTCCGCTCGTCGGGCCGTCGTGACTTCGGTGCGCCGAGCACCTCTGACGCAGCGGACTGTGCCCCAGTTGCTCCGCGGAGGTCGACTCGTGTTCGCGCGAAGGCAGCGTCGAAGCTACGGGATACTGGGTCGAGGGACAGTAGCATTGGGAAGCGTAGTCGTGAGGGATCAGACCAGGACGAGGTCGAGGAAAGCCTGGCCGCGCAGTCGTCGAAGCGGCCGAGGACGGTCAGCCAACCCCGCGGCAGGAAGGCATCGAAGAAGTCGGAGAAGAAGAAGTTGTAATGTGCGTAGGCAACCCCTGAGTATAGTAAACGAGGGACTTTGGAATGTATTATAGAGTACCGGTTTCCTTCATCCATCTATCTCGTTCCACCGCGCGGCGAAACGTTGACTGTTCATGTCGTCTGCCACACCTGCCAGTAACTTGCAATGTCAACTGGCAATACGTTTGCGAACCAAACATTCTGCTATGTCGTACGTTGGTCGACGCTAAGCGCTAAGCACTGAAGCATGCGCGATGTATGGTAGTAGTCGCGAGGGTACTAGCATCGCCTTCAATAGTGATGTACGTTGTGTGATCTAGATCGGTCAGTGGTCGACATGGATGGTACTACGTACGAGTGTCTTTGCTTTTCTGGAGCTGCATCTGCTACTCCCTATAACTGACATGAAGATAGTTTTGCCTTGATTCAAGTTCAACCTCTATCCATCTGTCGGCGCCGGCCTGAAAATGAGGTCAACTCTTTCGCATTTGGCGTCGCGAGGCCGGCCCGTGTAGTATACAACATACTACTAGGTACCTCTCATGAGTCGAGTCATGACGCATCGCGAAACGTTCGAAAAATGAACGTGTTGTATTGATCGAACATGTTCGTCGTGCCTCTCAGCTATATGTGATATGTGTCATCATGAGGGAGTGCTGCTTGTGGGACCTGTTCTATTGAATTCACCGCTCGGCCGTTCGTTTTGTTCCAACATTTTTTTCTTGTCAGGACCAGTGATGTCGAGCTCCAAGGCGATCAGATAAGTAGTCTACTTTTCCTTAGTTCCTACATTGCGCTGCTATGTATGATATGTAGATCAAACCACAACATTGGCGCCATGGGCTCGAGGCCCCTTTTCATGACGAAAATACAAAGCCTGAACCGGCCTGAACAAGGAACCTTCCAAATCGGGACGAAAATGGTTGTGGGGCGCTTGTGGCGAACGGGCGTCTCTGTGGCTCCGTCCACTTTCTCCCCATCACCCAGATGACGCGAAAGGCAGCCACTGCGTGTTCCTCGTGCAATTTGACAAGTACTGCTACACGGGAACACATCTTAACACGCACTGCTTTAGGGCAGAATGAGAGTTGCAATAGCCTGGGCCGGATTCTGCGGCGAACATGCTGAGATACTGACTCGGATTCGAAACTCCGTGGACCCATCCTAGTTTGGCAGCTGGTCATCAATATTCAATCCCTCGCGCACGCGTAAACATGCCGCCCTCGCACTCTGCTCCCCATTCCCACCATCCTCATTTTGACTACATCGACATCCGACATTGGCATCTCCGAGCACTCCCACCACGACACACATATCTGACAAAGCTCCGCCCTGCTAGCGACGGTCCGAGCAGTACCACAGCGATCTCGACCACATTAAAAACAGCAACGTAGAGGAGATGGCTGCCTGGGACGAACGGATCAGGGAGTACCCCCGATCCGTCGACGACTATCTGTCTAGCATGGTGCCATCGCATACGACTGTCCCCAGATGTCCACCGACCGGTGGACTGTTCAAGGTGGTCCCGATCGACAACGCCGAAGTGAAGATGCATGACCCACTGGTAAGTGTACGCGTGTCGTCATGGCTACACAGCTTTGCTGACTTTGTCTGTAGGTGAAGGCACTGAGTCAGCTAGTCAGCTCATTTCCGCCCGACACGCGGCCTCAGTTCCACAACTACGGCCATAACATCATGAAATTCCCGTTTGGGACATACGAGTCCGAGCAACATCCAACCAAGCCGGACGTAATCGCGACGATGCCAGCGCTATCCGCTGTAGAACCAGCTTACCAGTGGAGAGACGTCACATTGGTGTTCGTACTCCAGTCAGAGGTACCCGATGACCCGGTGAAGAATCGCGCGACCACGCATGGGGCGACACTGGCGCAGCTTGCGCAGAGCGCGCGGAACATCATGCTCTCGCAGGGGAGGCTATTCGCGTTTGTCGTTGGCATATACGGGGACCAGGCTCGAATCTTCCGCTTCGACCGCGTGGGAGCGATATGTTCGCCTCGATTCGAATACAAGAAGCGTCCAGAGATATTCCACGAGTTCTTGTGGCGACTGCTCCATCCCAGGCTATCCGGGTGCACAGTCGTTGGAGAGGACCCTACGATGAAGCCAGGTACCAGGGCGGATCTAGATCTGGTGCACTCGCTGGAGAAGAACCGCGATCCCGACTGGGTCAGCACGGACGAGACACCGAAGGCGGTGCGGCGAATCACAGTGACGGACAAGCAGAAGCACGAGACGACGTATCTGACGTACAAGCTGCTCTTCGTAAACCCGGAGTTGTTCTCACGAGCGACGCTCGTATGGGAGGCGTACAAACTCGGCGAAGAAAAGGAGAATAAGGGTAGGAGGTACGTCGTGAAGGAGTCATGGCGGCAGTCGGGTCGTTTCCGCGAAAGCGACTTCTATGAGGCGCTACGAGACGCCACGAGGGGCGAACCAATCTTCGGCGTGGCTTCTTTCATCCACGCCGAGGAACTCGGTGATCGCGATGAGGAAGAGCGGGAACGAGAGGCGAATGCGCGGCGCCTGAGATCGCAGAGCCGTGCACCTCCGGGCATGAAATTAGTCGGTTACCGGACCATCGCAGGGGCGCACAACGCACCGGAGATGGGGCGGCTGAACGAACGGAGCCATACACGGCTCGTCTTGGAGACGGTCGGTACGCCCCTCGCGCAATTCAAGCGTACGAAGCAGCTGGCCATGGCGCTGCGAGACGCCATAGAGGGTAAGCTACGACAATGCTGCTCAGGAGCTTGGCTGACGAGCGACTACGACAGGACATCGGCGGGCGTACGAGGCCGGGGTCATCCACCGCGATATCAGTGAAGGGAATGTGATGATCGCTCCAGAGGGTGCCGCCTTCTCAGGCTTCATCCAGGACCTCGACTACAGTTTCAACTGGAAGTGGTTCCTATATAGGCGCAAAATGCAAGTGGATCTCGCCAAGTGGGAGGAGTACTGTGTTCAACACGGTTACGAGCCGCGCAGCAAGGAGGATCCAGACAACGACTCCAAGGAGCGCACAGTAAGTAACCCTTATTCCGCATCGTTGCCTTGTCTGAGATGTTCGCCAGGGCACGGTCTACTTTATGGCCATTGAGATCTTGCGGAGCGAGATTACCCACGAAGCGCGCCATGACTTAGAGTCGTTCTACTGGCTCCTTGTCTTCATCGTGCTCCGACACACAAATCATGACCACAAAAGGGGGATGGCGCTTTTGCGTACCTGTTTTGCTCCCCTGATTGGGACACCGTCGCAGACACCAAACAATCTTGGCTATCGAGGGAGGTGCCTCCTTTAAAAGTACCTGGGAACGAACCATTGACGTCGTTACTCGAAAACCTTCGTGTTGCGTTTACCGGCAACTTTCGCCTGCGCCGCGTAGGCGTAGAGCACAGAACGCATCGCGAAATACTCGATATCTTCGATAAGGTGCTAGCTTCAAACGTGGTCTGGCCGGAGAACGACGCTGCCCTGGAGTGGAAACTTCCACAGACTGCGACATTACCGCCAGAGATGGCGAAGTCTGTGTGCCAGTCAGTGCAGCCGGGCTCTCTGGATCCAAGGACGGGTGCCAACAGAGAATTCCCCTGCCCGCCCGTCACCCCGCTCCAAGGTGCATCCGATCATCCACAGCGAGATGACGATCAACAAGGCGCAATTGCAGGTGTCTCACGCGGGGATGGCGCTGGTGGGCAGGTCCAACAAGGGGCAGGCGAAAAGGACAGTGCGGTCACACAAGTAGCTGTCGACGAGCCGACAAATGAAGAAACTGCGTTCTGGCAGCATAGACTGGCTTCCGTTCAGCCGGCGGTGCAACCCAAGCCCAGTACCTCACAACCGCGCGCACGGAAGGAGACTCGAGCACAGGTCGGCAGAGGGGCAAAGAGCGGTCGTCGTGCCGAATCGCCGCCAGCGGCGAAGCGTCCAGCAACCCGCAAGAGAGCAGCTCCGAGTCGCAACGCCGAGACGTGGCTGGCCAGCCATGTTAACGCGAACGGTGCACTGTCAGGTCATCGCTACAATCTCCGTTCGCGTGTGCAGACGACGTCGAAGCAGCGGGACACCGGCTTGAGCGTCAGCAATGTGAGGAAGCGCAGCCGTCCGAGAGAGGAGCCTGATAGCATCCCAGAAGACCTAGGCTCGCAGTCGTCGAAACGGCAGAGGATTCTCATTGGTCAACCTCGAGGCAGGAGGACGTCGAAGAAGGGAAGGAAACCGTGATTGGATTTAATCTGCAAGTCGTTGGCTGCCAGTGGGTCGCAGAGCGAAGATGAGGGTTTGATAGTGTATTGAATAGTGTGTCGGTTTCTTCATTGTCTTGAGCCACTCGTTGTGCTGCGCTCTGGCCGAGTACGGTACCGTCGATGCAAACAACCCTAAGTAGTCATGGCCGGATATGCAAGCGAACATAAGTATGGAGGACCAAGTTCGTCACTCGGAAGCAACGGGTCGGCGTCGTTTGAACCTTCTCAATCGACATTGGTCGTGAAGTTGAGTGACGCCCCAAACAGTGGTCGCCGTGACTCGTTATTCAAGTGATCCAGATTAACTTTTGGGTACTCAGTTCTGAACGTTTGAATCATCAGCTTACATTGAGCTCTTGTTTTCATTCATTGGCTTCTACAACTGTCATACATGTAGTTGGCAATTCGGAGCCGTCCGCAGTCTTACATGGCAAAAATAGAGCAAAAATATGGCTTGGAGATGTTTGAGGTCCTATCGAGTCGCGGTACTTACGCCCAAGCGTATCGCATGCTAATTCTTTTGGGACTCAGCTTGTACGATCCAATCGCGGTGTCTCGCCCAAGACCCTGCCTCTGACTGTACAAGCACCTTGAGGCGGTCCATTGAGAACGGTAGAGCCGAGTCCGCCTGTAGTGCCCGGACGACATACGATCTATCAATCGCACGGTATGTGTCTGAATGCTCCACACCTAGAGGATATCAAGGTGACTTACATTACTGTGCTCTCCTTCAGCGGGTTCTCCTTCGACCTAAGCGTAGCGCAAATCTCCTGCAGGGGCGCATCGCGGTAGTGCCACAAGTTATACGCGCGGAGGTGCTGAGGACTTGGACGCGGTCTCTCTTGAAGCCCCTCGGCGTCGCCCACGTACGACACCGAATGGGACGATGAACTCGCGGAGGTGGCCTGCGAGGCGGTACTACTGCCCGCGCCGGCCGGCCGAGAACGTGGTATAATACTGCTGCCATACGGCGCAGGACCCAGGGACCGTCCTTGCTCGGCCGCGATGTCAAGCAGGCGATTGTATACGACCAGGGCGCAATGTGCGTCGTTCGCAGCGTCTGCCGGAGGTCCGAGACTGCGCTCAGCATGCGCTAGACTGGATCGATAGAGAGGTCTTTACTCACACGTTAACTGCTCCTCACTCAACGGCGCGGCCTCCCAGTTGCTCGAGCGCACTCTGCCCTTGTCGAGCGTCTTGGCCGTATAGTGCTCGACCACCTTCGCGAGCGCGACGATGGACCTGTTGTACTTCCGCGCGAAAGTCGCGTCTGCACGGTGCGCAAACGCGCCCAGCTCGACGAGGTTGGATGCGAGGATGCCGTAGTCGCGATAAAGCTTTTCGCCATCGTCTGTGCCGTCCCTGTTAGCGACAGTCCACTGGACACTACAACAGGCTCACTCTTGATGTTTGCACCCATCTTCACGATATCGCGCGACTCGATGACCTCCTGAGACGTAGTCAGTCACAATGCCTGTCCGACGGTGGTACGTGACATACCTTGACTTTCTGCGGAATCCCTAAGTTCTCTTTGAGAAATGACGCATGTGGGAGAGGAAGAGGTCATACGCTTCATCTGGCTAAGCTGAATGACAAGGATCATCCGCTTGTCACACAGCTGTACGACGGCAGTGCGACGCTCTGTGTAAGCCTTGTTCCTCCAGTTTACGACCCATTCCATATCAAAGCCTAGCGGTCTGGGGAACATCAAAGTCATGCAGACGCTTGGTGAGCACAAAGGACTACTAATCAAAGGTGGACATACCCGCTGAGTGCCTGTATGAGTTCGTCCGCCTCGTCTTCATGACGCACATACACCACAGCTGGAGCAGGATAGTAGTCTTTGTACGAGTAGAGGGGCAAGATAGGCGCAGCGTTCATCTCCGTGGTCTTCGTCCGCGAGCGTGTATAACTACTTGACGTCCCTCGTTTTGAGGACCCGTATGCTACACTGGACACCGCGGATGTCGACTTGGAGGTCGACGAGCTTGGCTTAGCCGTCGCCACTGGCGGTGGCTGCATCAGCGGTGGTGGATGCGAGGTGCCAGAATGCAAGAAGAGAGGGTGGAGGCTAATGGAACCCAATAAAGCATGACACAAACATCCGGATGCGTCAACCATTGTGCTTCGCACTACACCAAACTCAGAACGCACCTTTTTGAGGATTCGAGCGCAGCATTGTTCTGCAAACCGGTTTCGACAACTGGCGGGTAGCGTTCAGGGGCAATAGCAGCGTCCAGCGCAGCCAGTATTTTCGAAGGCCCTCGTGAGCGTTGAGTGGCTCGCTTAGACGGAGAGCTTGGAGGACTGATACGGCAAAAAGCTGCAGCAAGTTTGGTGTCCTTAATCACTTGCAACGCCATCTTGCACTGGGCCTGCTGAAAGTAAGCTAAGAACTTCAACATTCGTACTACACACGTACAGCACAGTACTTGCCACAGAACCACGGTTTCAGTGTATATTGTAGAGTACTTGTGTATCGCAGCTCTGTTATGCCTGTGGGGTCTATCAATGTCCGAATTAATGTGTATCGCAAGCGGTTCGACGGGGCTGCGACCCGCGTATGGTGAGTCGTTCGAAATGAACCAAGTCTGGGATCGGCGCTTGATCGACGCGACGCGTCGGAATGACATCACGTGAAAGCACGTCTGTGGCAATACATTTGGGCGCTTAGAAGTCGGGATCGGAATTGCCCGTGAGCGCCTGAAATCAGAAAAGTTGTGTCTCGCTGCTTTGCAGAAATCACCGTTCGGTGTTCTTTCAGGCCTACACTCTTTCCGTTTCACCCTCATTAGGCTGGTAACTCGATGGCGAACATAAGAGAACCTCACGTTGTTCCTCCACCACTTCCCGCGTCGTGGACGGCCCCGGAGTCGTCCGGCAAATCGATATCTCGTACGCGGAATAGTTGCTGTTTTGCACGGAAGTGCGGCTCATGTTTCTTAGCTCTTGTCGAACGCAGACTCTTACCTGTTGGTCCGGCATATCTTGCCCACGTAAAGCGCGCCGTCCACAAGCTCACCTTCGAGGAGCATGACAAGCATGCGGAGGAAGAACGCAGGCGCTTGGAGGCGATGAACGGTACCGGTGTCGACGGCGAGGATGATCTCGGTGTCGGAGACGAACCTGAGGACGAGGAGCTGTCGTTGCTGGATCCGAAGGAGTGGAAGGTGCGTCATGAGGCTGCTCAGTCCCGGACACTCTGACTTGACGCGTTCCGTGTCGCTAGAAACAAGACCACTACCAGGTGCTCGGGCTTTCACATCTGCGCTACAAGGCAACAAAAGATCAGATCAAAATCGCACGTACGTACATTCTTGCGTTTGAAGAGACCTTCGCTCGTCCGTGTCTTGAGCTTTACCTCGACGGAGCCTTGGGCTCTGGGCGCTACGCAGTCCATCCCAAAGGACGACAACCCTGAGGGTACCGAGGGTAGAGCAGCCATGGTCCGGGACATCAAGTCGTCACGACCTTGATACAGTGGTCATGGTACTCGTACTTGTGATCACTGTTATTGCCCAACTCCAGCAGGTGCTCGGATGTGGCCTTCACGGCCATAGATCGTACACGCTGGCCTTTCACAAGTCAAGTGGATCGGCAGCGAGTTATTTAGAAGTGGACGCGGACGCAGTGTACCTACGGTCGTCCTGAGTGACTAGGCAGCGAAAGACGTATTTCGTGTGGCCGCCACTCTTGCACGACTCGGTGCCAACTCGGGAGTACGTCGTGGGTTGCTTGCAGTGAGCCAGGGGTGAGGAGACTCAGACGCAACCTGGCGCCCATGCGAAGGACGAGAGGCCATCTCCGTCAAATCACGGGCTCCATTTCGCCAGTAGAACTGTTCCTACGGCTGAAAGGGACATTTCTACTAGAAGGATCAGAAGCTCAGTACATCCCGCCGGCCACAGAGCCGATGTTGCGGTGACTGTCCTGCACCACATTTGGGCACATTGCTGGATCCTGACTATACGATAAGTCGTCTAACCTTCTCACAGACAGGAAAAAGGTCCTCAAGCACCACCCTGACAAGAAGGCGGGGCTTGCCGGCGATTCGAACGACGATGCGTTCTTCAAGTGCATCTCAAAGGCGTTCGAGGTGCTTACGAACCCGGAGCGGCGGCGCCAGTTCGACTCCGTCGACCCGTACTACGAGTTGCTCGAGGCGGACGTGCCGGTGGAGAAGCAGCTCAAGAGCGCGAGGAACCCGCAGAAGTTCTTCTTCGACGGTTTTGCGCCCGTGTTCGAGCGCGAGGCGCGCTTCAGCCGCAAGCAACCTGTGCCGATGCTCGGCGGCTACGAGGACCCCAAGGAGGTCGTCTCGGCGTTCTACGACTTCTGGTACAACTTTGACAGCTGGCGGAGCTTTGAGTACCTCGACAAGGAGGTTAACGAGGGCAGCGATAAGTGCGTGACGGACGCGAGAGTTGCGCACTGGCTGACGAGTGATTTGCGTGCAGCCGGGACGACAAACGTTACACGGAAAAGAAGAACAAGTCCGAGCGCGCGCGGCGCAAGAAAGAGGACACGGCGCGTCTGCGGAGCATCGTCGACCTCGCGCTTGCATACGACCCGCGGATAAAGCGGATCAAAGAGGAGGAGAAGGCCGCGCGCGAGGCGAAGAAGAAGAACAAGGGTGGCGTCCAGAACGGTGTAGATGCCAAGCAGAAGGAGGAAGAGGAGAAGAAGAAGGCAGAGGAGGAGGCGAAGCGGAAAGAGGAGGAGGAGAAGGTGTGTTTTGTCCTCCGGCTTTCATGCACCCGTAACTGACGTGCCCTCAGGTTGCTCGCGCGGAATCTAAAAAGGCGAAGGCGGCGGCTGCGAACGCTGCGAAAAAAGCCAGGCGAGCGGCGCGTGCTGGAGACACCGATGCTCAATAGTTGTATCCTCGCTGCACTTGGAGACTACGAGTCCGCTCATTCATCGCACCATGCCGGTTCCATCGACATTCTGTATCGCTCTGTTGCATTAGAACTGTCTTCGCTATGTGCTATCTAGACAGGGTTACTTCTAATCCAGGCAAATCTTGGAGTCCTTGACCTCAGGATGCGCCTGTACTGTCTGTACGTTCTTTTCTATGGGACCGATCTCATTGCCTATGTGTGCTGCAATCATTTTGAGTTTGTGGCCTCGCACTTTCAAAGGTTGTCAATTACTACTTAGGTACTTATAACAACGCCGACTGCTATGCATACATTGTTTGACGGTGCGAACGGAGTGGAGGTCCCGCCGACTCTCAGGACATACGGCCCGGAGCGGATGTCCGTGCAGCCGTCTCCGTCATTCTACTAGTACTACCATAACGTGAACGCGGTTTCACACTGGCAAGCTAGGGAGCCTCCGAGTGCGCTCAGGCTTGGCTCAGGCTTTGGTTCACGACTGCACTGTGTTTGGCTAAGTACTTGAGCGCGGTACAATCTTCGCGGAGCTGATAGTAATCTGTGGTAATCAAGCGGTGCGCGATCTACTCTCAACGTTCACCGCAACATCCAGTGTCTCTAGCCTGCTATTTCATGCACGCTGCTATGGCTTCGCTGGACACGATCATCATTGGAGCAGGCTGGGCTGGTGCCGTAGCCGCACGCCATCTCGCGCAGAGCGGGTACAAGGTGCTTGTCCTTGAAGCACGAGAGCGCATCGGTGGACGGGCGCGGACCTATACCGAGGGTACGCACGTCCCCGTCGACCTCGGGTGCAGCTTTATTCACGGTACGTGCATTGCCTATAAAATTACGCAAGGGCAAGCTGATCGCGGCTCGACATTGTGTAGGATACAAGGAGGGCAATCCTGCGAAAGTGATTGCGAAGGAGCTTGGCATTGTGAGTGTAGATCAATCAAAGACGCGGATAATTGCCTCACCAATTCATCCAGGCAGTCGATGTAGCAAAACCGGCTGACAATGCCATATACGGCGCCAATGGTGAACATCGTACTCTGACGGAATCCAGAGTGTGATTTGATCTTAGTACATCCCATACAGGCCTTCTTGACGCATCAGCAGCCAACGACCTACGGGATCGTCTTGGTCAGACGCACGCAGCTGCCCGCAACACAGCTCTCAATAGCACGTCTCTATCACCCTCACCGACGACGCCCCTTTCGGCTGCATTCTTCGACCCCAATTCCAAACTCAGCACTTCATCCACGCCCAGCACCGCGGCCGCCTTCGCTCGTACGCTCGAGGTGCCCTTGAATGCCGTCCTCGAACAGGTGAGCCTGCGCTGGACCGGGTGGGAGGACAACTTCGCGGGATCCGATGGCGCGCCCCAGGGTGGTTTCCAGTCCTTCGTCGACCGCGTCTTCTCCGCCGCGACGAACACAGGCAACACTCGCATTCAGCTCGGAGAGACCGCCATACGGATCCAGGAAGAGCAGTCCGGCGTGAACGTCTCGACGGACAAGGGCATCTACCGTGCCGCGACGGTCTTGTGCACGATTCCCCTTGGTGTGCTGAAGCGCGACGCTGTCAAGCTGTTCGAGCCGAAGCTCCCGGTGCGCAGAACGGAGACTATCCAGGGCACGCACGTCGGCATACTCGAGAAGCTCGTCCTCACCTATTCGGAGGCCTGGTGGCCGAACGCGGGCTCGGTAGGGTCATTCACCTTACTAGCAACCAAGTTTTTGGGCGGTGACCCAGAGACAGTGGAGGACGTGCTATCGTCCACCACGCTCGTCGTCGCCTCCTTCGCGGGCCCATCCCTGCCGCATCAGCATCCGACCCTCCTCTTCTACCTCTCACCCACGCCCGCCCTCGGGCTTGCAAAGTTCTCGCTCGAGGAGGTGACTGACGCTGTGCATACGTTCCTCGTCTCGCGTTTCCAGCCCGCCGCGCAGCCGGCCAAACCGACGAGCTCCGTTATGACGGACTGGCACAAGGACCCGCTCGCACTTGGTTCGACCACGACGCCCAGCATCGCCGGCGAGGGACGCGGCCCGCTTGACTTCGCAGAGCTCGCGAAGCCACTTTGGGGAGGCCGCCTTGGGTTTGCCGGCGAGCATACGGAGATGAACCACAGAGGGAGCATCGCGGGGGCGATCATCAGCGGGAGGAGGGAGGCGGAGCGCGTCACTCTTCTGCTCACCAAGCTCGCCGAGGCATGACGATAATGCTTTGAGTACAGACACCAAGTAGCCAAACATACGACAAGAGAGTAGCATAACGGACGTAGAAGTGCGTGTGTGTATGCAGTCGAGATACGTGTACGTGTGCTTACCTTGAAGACCAACCAATACGAGTTGTAGATGTCCGTGAATCCTAGTACTATGTGGTTTAGCGGATGCTCAGAATCCCGCTGCTAGTGCTCCCCGTGCCCGACCTGCTCGCCTCCTTGTCCTTGCCCTTCTTCACCTTCGGCGCCTCCCACACACGCCAGAACTTCAAGTTCTCGTCACCTGCGCCGGTACACACGACGTCGCCGTTCGGGCTGATCGCGCTGTAGAGCACGCGCGAGTCATGCGCATCGCGGATCTCGATAACTTTCTCCATTGATGGGTATGCATGCACCATGACCGCGTTGGTCGGGTAGCCGTGCGTGCTGAGGAACTCCTTCTTGTGCGGAGACCACTGGATGGAAGTCACTTGCGACGGTGTTACTACCGAGTGCAGGCGCGCACCCGTCGTGGTGTTCCAGATGTGGATCGTCGCGTCCGACGTGCCTCCCCCGGACGCGAGGAGCGAAGGCTGCCAAGGACACCACGCGATCGCCTGTGGATATGGACAGAGAAGTGGTCAGCACGCGAATTCGGCGTCGACCGTGTTGCTTACCTTGACCGCGGCGGTGTGGTTCCTCTTCGTCCACCGAGCACTGCCACGCGTCCCGGGAGCGACATCGCCGATGCGACCATCCCAGACATTCACGACATTGTCGTTCCCGCCGCTAGCGAGCAGCCCGCCATCGCTGCGCCACTGCAGGCCGCAGACTTCTCCCAGATGGCCAATCAGCTCGCCCACCTTATGCCGAGCCACGCGTACATCGTGATGCCAAATACTGCCATCCCCGCACCCGCTCGTCAGGATATGCTGGTTCCACGACAAGCAGCCGACCTGCGTCGAATGACCCGTCATCGTGCGCAGCTTCGTCTGCGTCTCGACGTCCCACAGTTCTACCGCGCCCGAGCCGTTCCCAACACCGAGGAACTGGCCATCCATCGAGAAGTCGAGCGCGCTTACGTACGTGCCTTCGGGCATCTCGCCCACGTGCACGACGTCGCCGCTGTCCGCGCGCCAGAAGTACGTGTTCTCCGCGAGCGCGACGGCCAGTGTATTCTGTGCGCTCCACGCGACGATGTTCAGGTAGAAGTCGTCCAGCATTCCGGGCGCGTCCAGCACGCGCTCTGGCGCGGTCGGGATCTTGCGGCCTTTGCTTGTAGAAGACGAGGTGGACGTCGGGAGGGCACCTGGACGCGCGTAGAGTGGACGCACGAGCTCGCGAGCTTGAGCGAGTAGCGGGTCGGAGGACGAAGGTGGCGGTGGCTCATGGTAGGCGAGTACGCGGCGGTTGATCGGGACTCCTGTGGCTGCTGCGAGACGTGCAGTGTGCCCCGGAGATGCCGATTGAGGGTTCAAGGACATCATGTCCAGTGTCGCAGTCACTTCTTCCGTCATGTCGCGCGCCGTAATGAATCTGTCACGAGTATCACGCTGCCGGACCAGTGTATCAGCGAGCATTCCACAGAGAAGTACAAAATACGGATGTATTCTACTGCATTTTCGCAAAGTGCACGTAGCTCAACGTGATGACTGCCCTCTCCTCAGATGAGCCGTGCTAGGTCGTACAGGGTAGAAGAACATATACTACCCTCCGGAGTGTAGTCCGTCGTCCCGCGTACAGAGCGGTACTGGGATTGGTGATCTCAGCGCGAAGACAAATGGCATGTCCTTCATCCAGCATAAACCAGTTGGAACATATCTTTGCATCGCTCATGCACAAGCCCATGCGTTCGAATGCGATAATCATATGGACAACCACTCACGTTCGGTTGAGATCTTGACCGCTTCTGTGTCTTTGGCGGCACGTAGTCGCGTGTAATCACGTCTATCCTGCTCTCCACGCCTCCTTTACGGATGACTCCAGCGCTTGCCTGGCGTTGCAAGGTGTCCGAGATCTGCAGGGAGCCACTGGTCGCGCGTTTAACAGGTGAGGCGGGTCTGCTGGTACTTTGGGCTCGTCGAACGGGAGACGCGGGTCGACTCGCCAAGAACGGGTTGAAAGATACGTCTGCCTTCGACTTGGTCGGAGAGCTCGAGCCTTGACGTGGGATGCCTAGACTCAGCGCGTTCAGGCCGGATGTAAGCGCAGGAGTGAGTGGTGTTTTCGCCTCTGACCGCGAGGGGCGATGGCGAGAGGGCGTTTTTGGGAGGAAGGACATCATATTTCTCGGCGATGTGTCGCAGGAGCGAGAACAAAAGGGAGAGTGGCAGTGGCGGAGAGGAAGGGAGACAATCCAAGCCACGCCCATGCCACACCCAAACCGAACTTGACCCACGTGATCGCGTACCACATCTTCGCTAGCGCCCGAGATCGTTTCCTCCAGGATAAATTTGAGTACTTAATCATGGCCGTACTGTTGAGTACACTGATTGACTCCAAATCGACGCGAGAAGGCGTAAATACGGTCTTGTTGTCGATATGTAATTGAAGTGAGAAGGTTTGAGCCGGAATAGGCAGCCAAAGTCTGATTACAGTACTGTAACTTAGGCCACTAGTGAGGCCCCTCTGATTATGTACATGTCAGACCGTATGATAATGATATATATCCAGGACATACAGTAAGTGAGCCTCTCGTTGAAGTCGAAGTTCGAAAGGCCAGACTGACTACTAGTAGAGAAGAATGTAGCAGCTCCTAACATCACGGAAGCGCAAGCCACAGGTCGCGAAGCATCGCAACATTGGGAGTGCCAATACCCGTAACCGGGTCCCAGCCCGGCTCGGCGTAGAACCCATTAGTATCGCATCCCGGGTTCGACCCGTTGATGATATCATTGAATGCCGCTTGAAACGAAGACGAATAGATCTGTCGGCCAACATGCATAAGAGCGCTCATAGAGGTCCTTAGAAAACCGCTACTCACCGTCGGATTAATGAAGCCGATTGTGCTCTTTCCCGCAGCGATGCGCGCATCGTTGATGGCTGTAAGGAAAGCCGCAATGACCGGCGTAGATGCCGAAGTACCGTAAACCGATAGCCACGTCCCGTCGGCTGCTACCGTATATCGGACACTACACAGTGTCATGAGAACATTACATTCAAGCTAAACATAGAAGCGCACCCATTTGCAGACAAATCCGGGTACGCGCGACCCGACGAATTGAATAGGGAGGATGAGTATGGTGGCGGATAATTCGTCAAATAGTCTTGCACCGCCGTCTGCTGGTAACTGGGTAAGGCGAAGGTGTTTGAAAATCCACCGCCGGACGATAGGTATCCTGGTTGGTACGCCGCGCTCTCCATGCGGGGCTACGCGTGCAAGTTGAATGGTCAGTGCGGCCGCGGAGAATATTAACATGATAATTCACCGAGGATGTGTTAATCTGCGTAGCACCCACGCTTGTCACATACGGACAGGTGGCGGGGAACGACGGGCTAAAGATTGTGTATCCACTGCTGACGCCGAGATCTCCGGAAGAATTTAAGCATGTACCGTCCTCGGTAGCAACGCCATTGTCTCCGGTAGACCATAAAACTGTTACACCCATTAGACCAAGCTGGAGGCACATCGTCAACAGATATGAAAAAAAAGGAACAGCGGACGAGCAAACCTTTGCGAATTCGTTACACATTCGCTCCATATACGCAGGGGTGAAGAACGCTTCGGCGCTGGAATAAGAGAAAGACAGTACGTTGGGTAGTGAGGCAGTTCCGCAGTCGTGACCTACCCCCAAATGAGCCAGCGCTATACTAGAAAGGCGGCTGCATCCTACCTTGGTATCCTCCGTCAGGGTCCGGATAGACGGGGTCTGACTCGGGATCGTCTCCACCCTCGTATGTACAGTACGACGCATCGATCCCATCGAGCACATCATTGGGTGAAGCGCCTATGCAACACGCCACTTTGAGCATGCATGGATGCACTCTGTATCGCTTGAATTACATACCTTCCACCATGTCCCCTGTTTGAAGCAGCGTGACATTCTGCGTCGGGCCCACCAACGCCATGGCGTATTGCAAGTCCAGATCCGATTCTACGTTATCGTCAAGCGATTCGGTAGTTGTTTGCACAACACCTTAAAGGTTCGATGAATGAGCCATCGCACCGTCTGAGAAGCTCCATACTAGGATGAAGCTCTGCAGCAACCTACCTCCGTCGATGCTTACGAGCACAGGTCGCTCGCCTACTTGGCTCGGCGAGAAATTCGCAAAGAACATATCCAAGTCGCTAGCCACATAAGCGTTAGGGGTGAACTCGACTGCAATACGTCAGCGGCAGTGCGGGGTCGTAGCTTGACAGTCGTTGCTCACCTATGGCTATCGAGTTGTTTCCCGGGACCTGCGGCACAAAGTCGGTGAAGTTGTAGAGGAGGCGCAAACAATCCGGTGTGATCTGTTCGCCGCATGCGGTTAGTTGTTCGACGGTGTTCTGTGGTCCTGCAAGATCAGTATACTGTCTCGGTCGTTGGTGCAGACGAAACGCACAGCGAGAGGACCGTTGACATGTGCGGCAGAGCTTGTGAGAGGACGATAACTCGGCGTTCCGCCCCAAAGTTTGCTCGGAGCTGGTTGATCCCTCTTCTCGAAACCACGGCGCTTCTTTGGGGGTGGAACTGCAGCGTCGGAGTGACCAGTTCAACGTACTCGGAGACATGTTCTGGCAGACGGTACTTCTGCGAACAAGCGATGACTTCGCTGCCTGTCTCCTTTCCGTGGTAGATGAAGTATTCCGTCTTCAACAGTTCTTCGGCCTCCTCGACGGTCACGTTGGCACGTATCCACGTGCCGCTATTGCTCACTTGGACACGGTCCGTCCCGAGGCCGCTCGTGAGTAACCACGATAGGACGGTGTCGATGGCTTCCTTCGAAGGTCGGAACGTATGGCGCACCTCCGCTGGCGTCCAGTGCTTGCCATATCCGGGTGATTGAGGGTGTGATATCTCCATTAGGTACTCTTCGACCTCGTGGATATGCGGCTGCATCAGCCCAATGCGGAGAGGCAGCACGATGTCAGGATCAGCCCGTCGCACGGGCAACCAGCCGGATGGGATGGTCGCGCGGGATTCGTGCACGACAAGCCGCGCCGGAGCCGGTGAAGCACCGCAGAGCGAAAGACCCAAAGCGAGGGCGATCAGAAGACAAGAGGCGAGATGCATCCTTGTCGCGTTGGAGGGCAGGAGCGATCGCTGGGTAGTGCTAGCGGTACCGTTCTCCTTAAGTATCCTGGACAAAGCGCCCGGTGTCCAATGGGCGGTGCTGCACACAGGCCTAGGGTTAGAGGTGGTGAGAAACTGGCCTGTCCGGCTGCTCCGACAGAATCGACGAACCTTCGTGCAACCTAGACAAGTGGATGTCCCTTCTGACAGTGACCTAAAGCTTACGCATGACGTCGGCAATCTGAAGACGGGTCCGAACCAAGTCAAACAGGATTGACATATAAGGTCTTTGTTGTCGCACTGCCCCAGAAAGGATGGCTGGCTCATGAGCGCACTAATTACTCGCTGCAACGGAACAACATATGAGCGAGCTGATCACATGCATCACAAAGCCGTCTAGAGAAGCATACCTACGGCACCCGAGCAGTCCGTTTGTTGAGTGTCTTGACCACAACGCCCCGAAAGATGGAGTCTGTCTTCGCGCCTGAGAGAAGGGCCTAGCTCAATTGTGGCCATGTTAGTTCCTCGACCGACCCAACCTAAGTCGGGCGCCGCTGAAAGCTTGCTGAAGAGCTCAGGCGGGGAAGACAGCCTGTCACACCATGGAGCCGGTTGAGCGGTGTATGATACAACAGTCTCGGGCGCAGAGCCAACGGCAATTGAATGGGAGCGGTAAACCGGGAAGAACGAAGCTCGAGTCTGTTAGATGCGAGGAGCACACCGTCCCGAATTCTGAGACGCGTAGCGCACATTGCTCGAGATGGACCATGACCAATTCACCTATTCGAGAAGCGCGTCGGGGCCACGAATCTTCCCTGCGCCACTGGCTGGAGCCTAGAGTTTTCGCAAGATGCAAAACTCACCTGACATAACGGTATAACACCGCCCTCGGCGGATCACATCAAGCCTCTTGCGGTAATTTGCTCGATACGTTCGTCTGTCAGAATTGAAGCTCTCATGAGCTTACTTCACCCGCCCTTGTACTTTGACCTTGTATTCCACACAAGGGAACGTCGGCCTAGAATAGTCGCCCCCGGAAAATGAAATATCCAGACAGCATGCGAACCCTGGGCCACGCACAGTTGCGGCGAACAATCGTCGAAGGCTTTTGCGAGTTTCAAGCGGACACAGGCTGCTAACATCAAGACAGTTAACCAATGTAAAGCGGTCTTACAGGTCATGTCCCATAGACAGGGGAACGTACCAATCAAGTGATCAACGGGAGGAAGTCATATCTGAAACGCAAGTCAATGACTGCCATGCTTCAGTCGAGGAAAGATGCACGCAATGTGCCTCACCCAACTTGTTTACAATTTTCGGACTGTCTCGGAGCCATCTTTATGCGAGTGAGTTGAATACCTCTCTCCCGTGCAAGCAACCACCGACTTGTTGACCAAGGACGTATCAGTCCTCAGGACAGTCCCCGCGTACTGAATGGTAGCCCCATACGCACGGGGATACCATTCAGCACGCGCGGACTGGCAAGTGGTCCGCGCGACGTCCCCTAAAGCAGAACAAGGCAGCTAGCTGTACGCGCTGCGCACCACCACCCCACTGATAGAAGGGTGAAGCTAGCCGGAAGCACCTCACTCCGGAGCATGGAAGCAGTAGTGGCATTGCGTGCGATCCGGGCTTCGGGTGCACTTTGAAAAAATTAAGTGTCCCCCCGGTGAACCGTTCAGAGTTTGTTGAGCCATCGGGAAAGCACATTACGACAGCGCACGTACGTTCTCAATGATAACTGGGTTTCCATTGTTCCCAAAGCTGGTCCCCTTGTATCTGCGAGGCCGTGACCGATGCCCAATCATGAGGCAATCGCGTCCGGGATTAGGTCACATGTGTCTTCGCAGGTCTTCGCAACCCACAGAAACTAGCTTCCACGAAGAACAGCTTCCGTTCTCAATTTAGCAGCAATAGCCGAACCTGCCTCATATGGTCATTCCGAACTGTAGTGCTGAATGTTCAGCAGTAAATGTGAACACGTACCGCTGGCACTACCGTCGCGCAAAACGTCAAGTCATAGGACAGATGACTTGATGAATTGACTTCACACAACTGCGTCAGGGCGTAGATACCTGTCCTTGACCGTGCCCTGGACGTTGGTTCCGTTGACATCCCCACAGCAAACTGTCAACTGCGGATGCGTCTGTCATGAATCACGCTGAGTACCATAGATCGACCGAACAAGCGTCAGAACATGCAAGATAGATTGCGATCGGGCTGGAGCGCACCAAAGCCGAATGTGCCTAGGACATCAATCTAGATATACCGCCGGCGTCGTTCGAATGCCCCCCTTGTAGTGGGACCTGGCAAAGAAAAACCAGTCAGGCGGATACGAGATGAATCAGAGCATGACGTTGCAGCTAATTCCAAATTGCTAAACCCCCGCCGAAAAGTGTGTACAGGCGGCCCGGATTCGTCGGCCTTGGAATCCCTTGTGTGCTCCCATCAACCTTCTAACGGAACGAGCAGCGTCGAGGGCGAACTAGCCCGAGGTTTGGAGCCGAGGTCGACCGGCCATGAGCGCGGATCGCCTGAGAAAGCCAGACGAAGGCCGACGCCCTCCGCGTGTGCACACATTCTGTGGTGGCGGTGATCTAGCAATATGGAATTAGCTGCGATCCCGTGAGGACAGTCGGCATGTGTATGATTTGAGGATCACGTACGCGTGTCAATCAAGACAAGAGATGAGTGGGTCGTGTGCCTGAGCGAATGATGAAACGGGTAGAATGTATTCTTGCGAAGGTGCATACCATGACACAGCGCGTGAAGTCATATCTCACCCTACTGTCCGTCGACCTCGAGTACGCACCGGAATCGCTGCGGCTGCGGTTCATCATGGGGACGAGATAGCTCTCCCTGGATGATTCATAAACGACACATAAGTCTCCGTGAGAAGGGTTGTTACTATCAGAGGTACCCTGACATAAGCACGACGGACCGACGGTGCCCAGGTATGGTGAACAAGGCGAACCTCCTGTGTGAGGACGGGTGGCAGAGCTTCGCGCTACGGGAATAGTGTTCGCATATCGCACCGAATGTTGCACGTCGAAGAGAACGTGAGACAGGATTCGACCACAGATAGATCTTGACGTGGACACGGAAGCGTTAGGCATGCTCGCGTCGTGTCGACAGGACACACGCCTCAGCTGAACTGCATTTGTAACAGATAGCCCGGAACAAGTTGAGTTGCCTGTTCGTCTGGACACTGATAGACTCATGGTTCTGTGGTCCGAAGACATAGCAGACGCCGTGAGCGGTCCAAGTTCGGCCTCTTGTCTTCCATATTCGGTCTCTAGCGAGATGCTTTACTTGGTTGGACGTTTTCGGCCAGCCCACGCCGCTTTCGTGTGTCTCAGTGCGGAAACCGAATGGGACCGCCTGGAGGAAGTAAGGTTGATCAACGCTGTTTGGGTCATATGCGAGTTGCGGGCGAGAAGTCGGCTGATCCCGACCTGTTTTGGTGCAGAAAGGCACACGGCCACATGGCTCTATCCCAGTACAATAGGTCTGAGTTCATCGCACGTATGAGGAAAGGGCACTGCGGGGCTAGGAGCAGAGAGTAGAGATCGCATGTTGAAAGTGAAGGTAGGAGGAGAGGACCATCGCATAGACGCCTATCACCAACTCGTGGAGCGCCCGTTCGGGAACTGCCGACTGACGCGTCGTGCGTGCTGCGACGCGCGTACTTACCACTGAGCAGCACAACCCTCTCCTCCCAACCACCACTCTCTTCCTACCCATCCTTCTCCTTGCCATGGATATTTCTTTCGCACTTACGGGGAAGGGATACGTGCTCGTCGCAGCGGACACAACTGCTGCACGGTCTATCGTCAAGATGAAGTCAGACGAGGACAAGATCAAGGCCCTCAGCCCGCACCTGCTGATGGCTTTCTCCGGCGAACCAGGCAAGTTCCTCATATATTCTAAGAATGCGCACTTCATGATAAACCTTAACTGCTAGGCGACACGGTCAACTTTGCCGAGTATGTCGAGCGCAACCTCAGACTCTACCATATCCGCCACACGCACGCGCTCCGACCTGCGTCTGCTGCATCATGGATCCGCCGCTCGCTCGCCGAGTCCTTGCGCTCACGTAGCCCGTATTCCGTCAACCTGCTTCTCGGAGGCTACGATACCGCGACACACACACCGGAGCTGTACTGGGTGGACTACCTGGGTACATTGACGAGCGTGCCCTTCGGTGCACACGGGTACGGCGGCTACTTCGCTCTCAGTTTGCTCGACAGGTGAGTTGTCAACTGTTGGATTTGATACACCAGTTGTGTTTGCGGAGGTGCTGCTGTTGTCGCTTGGGCTTTCTGTGTGGATATTCTGGAATAGGATTGGTCTCCCCCTCTCGGCGTTGTGTGGACACGGTCGACGGGTACTAGTGTTCTGCTGGATTGTGGCGCGTGCCTAGTGCATGTCCGCGTACCAGACCAGATGCCTAAAGCGGTCGTACAGCCTGCGCAGACATATTACCGGACGCAGCTTCAACCGAACTTCCCTTGGATCACTTTCCACGACTGTTAGATGGCTAGATATTTATCAGTGTTTCTATTTCAGATACCACGACCCAGAAGCAAGTCTCGAAGAAGGTCTGGCCACTCTCCAGAGATGCATCGACGAGGTGTCGAAACGTCTGGTCGTGTCGCCCGGAAAGTACAAAGTGAAGGTGGTAGACAAGGATGGCGTGCGGGAGATTGAGCTCTAAGCGACGTCGGTCTTGACGGCGTTTTCCTCCACGACGATGCGATGTGCGTCACGTCAAATCATTGGACGTCTCGGATGCTCTCTAGAGACACAACAATTGTATTCTAGCCCAGTGTTGATGGTGATACTCTAGGCCCGCAGGTACGAACAACGGATCATGAGTCGTCCGAAGTCTTCTGCGACGGCGGAGGCTCTGACGAACGGCATGCCATGAATCACTGCGGGATGCTATGCACTCTAGTCTTCAGGCAATCATGATGATCGGCAGCGAAGATCAGACCCTTGAATTGCCTCCACTTCAAGTTGTCAGGTTGACTCTGTCAGAACAGACGCCGTCTGCTCGTGCGCCGAGAACGCGGAAAGACAGCTATCCTAGCTGTCGAACATTGGGACGTCCGGCGGCCCAGTAACAGTACATACTAGAGGTGCGGGCGCATCTTCTGTCTGCAAGTTGCAATGTTTAGCTGCTCCGGCGCGACTTGGCAGATGAATGAGATGCGAAGAGTGGTTTCGTCCCACGAGTTGACGGGAGTGCTGCTGCGCATTGCGTTAGGGACGACCTGTTCCATGATGTGAACCGCATAATTAAACCGCAATGATGCAGTCGGCGCGACATGCGTCGAGTCTGGCACTGGGTCATGGGCGCAGTCTGAGACTTCCGTGAGACGGTCACATACAGCCTTGGTGCCAGTGAAAGGAGGATAGCATGTCGTTGTGTGAAGCTGGAAGGAATGTGCGCAATCTACATGTGTAAGTTCTACTTCGAAAACCTGCTAAGTAGGTGCAAGTTAGGTACCGGTATCATTATGTGCGCCATAGGATCCGTACACTGGGCATCGCTGATTCAATCCTGGTAAAATAGACGCCGATTATGGGCGTCTATTTGGTTGTGGCGCTGCGGTTGTTCCGTTCGTTCCGAATCCAAGTTCGTTCAAACCGGCCCAGCTTGTTCCTAGGCCTGCAGCGAAGGTAGGCTACGACAACGCGAGTATTACAGCGTACTTTAGCAGACGCAGGACACTGCTGCAGATATTTCACTTGAACTATCTGTCAACATTGCTCTAGGCTTTTGACTTCAATTTTTACGCTTCAATTCAACTTCAGTTGGCTCAGCATATCGACCCGAAGACCCAAAGACGGTGTCCGTCAGTGTGCTCCGAAGAAACTCAGCTCCCCCGGATTCCAATCGGTGAGCATACCCTGCAATACTCTAGAAACCTACGGTCAGCCTCCGAGTATGAGACGGCCCGAGGCTTGGGCCGTCAATGTCAGCCTCCTGGGGCGGCTGAGATTGGAAGGTCGCAATGTCAGCCGCCGCCTTCAGCGACAAAAAGCCGCCTACACTTCGTGCTGGAAGACGTAACTTGATTTTCCTCGCGCCTCCTCTCAGCATGCGCTTCCCTAGGCTGTCGCACCTCTTTCATCGCCGGACCAAGTCTGATGGAGCGCTGGCCGATATTCGAGCCGAGGCGATGGCGACGTTACCCTCTCGGCCAGCATCCGCGAACGGTATCGACGAGCTAGTTCTTGCCTCAGTGTACCCTCCTGAGTTCTCCACTCTCTTCGCCCCGGACGCTGGCGTCCCTGTCTCGATTGCTCACCCGCTTCCTCCGGCCCCCACATCCCGCAAGCAGCGGACCAACAGCCTGGATCTTCTCTATCCGAGCTCAGGAAGCGCATTCGCGAACTTGAGGGCGCCCTCAATCACCAGTACAAAGCAACCGACGGATCCCTGCCCTTGAGCGCGCCCTCGCCGAGTGTCGAGCAACCCTTGAATCTGTTCATGCAGCCTCCACCGACGCGACATCGGAAGCATCCGCGCTCCGTTCCAGGCTCATCAAAACCCAGCGCGCACTTCACACCGCCCTCACCTCAGCTCCCTCTGCAGACGATCGCGCGAGGGTCCTCGCCGCCGAGAACAACGCGCTCGCTTCCGAACGCGTGCGCTACCACAGGTTCATAGAGCTTCTCATATCTGCTGGGGCGCAAAAGCCTATTCTTGCACGCGCATACGATGACGTCTACATTGGCGTGGATCCCGAGGAGGCACTGGTCGCTGCAATACGCGAGGCTCTTGAGAACCCCGACAGTCCGTGGACAGCGTTACTGGAGCCAATCATGGGCCCTCGTACGCCCGAGGAATATAGAGCGCAGGTGAGAGCCACTCTGGACGCGAGGAAAGAGGCCAAGAACTGGAGGAAGAAGGCGAAGTGGTGGAAAGGCAAGGCAGGCGGGGCAGGTCTTCAGGATGTGATCACTCCGAGCCCTTCGGATATCTCCAGTGTCGTGGAGGAACTTCCAGAGGAGCGACAGCGTGCTCTGATCGAACTGAAGGAAAGGCGATGCGGAGCAGAGGGTGCGAGTGCCGTGACAGCGCAAGTACCTCAGAAGCCGCGGAAGGAGTCGTTCCTGCCAATCCGGCACTCATCGCTTCCGACACAAACTGCGCTCGCTACTCTCGCTTCAGCTCTCCTGTCTTCGCTCACAGATGAGGACCTCGCGGCTGCAGCATCCTCACATTCCATGCCCGCCTCGGCCTCGGTCGAATACCCTCGCCTAGCGCCGCTCGCCAGTCAGGTCTTCCGTGCGAGCATGAGCCACAACTCTTCTCTGCACACCGTGACGCACTCCAGGCGCTCTTCCATATCATACGCACCATCTCTTTCGACGTCTTTCTCCTTCCCGCACTTCAAGAAGGCCACTGGGATGAAGAACGTTGGCGTCAGTGCGTCTTCCTCTGTATCTTCGGCCCGCTCAAGGCGCCGACGCGTCGAGGTCGTGGCGGTCGCTACCCCGAGTGCTTCCGCCTCTACGGTACCGACGCATCTCGAAGTCAAGAACGGAACGGGGGCTCCTTCGACGGTCTCCTCGTTGGCGAAGTTGGCTTACATCTATGAGGACACGGAACCCGAAATCACACCTTCTGCTGTATCTGCTGAGGTCTCAGCCTCGCAACTCGTGTCTGAGTCCTCTCGAGCTGATTCACCGGTTTCGACTCCCAGTCCTTCGCCTGTCTCTGCTCGCGTTTCAGAGGACTCTGCTATTCTCGTCTCCCCTGCATGGCGGTCCTTATCCGACCCCGGACGAGTATCTGACGAAGAATTCGTGATCGTCATGCATACCGACGCGCCGCGCAACCTGCGGAACACCCCCGTTCTCTCTTCACCGCCATTTACTCCCCCTCGCCGGCAACGTGAGCTCAAGGGCAAGGGCACTCCAAGCCCCGAGAGCAAGTCTCGTCTCCCTGTGCTGAAGAAGGCGATCCGGCGGCTGTCGATCTCGAAGCCGGTGCTTGTCGACACCACCAATGCAGCGACGTTCACATTCACGAGGGCGATAGCTCCCACGAAAGGCGCAGGAGACGAGGATCGGAACCATGTACCTGCGTCTGCAAAGGCAGGGATGTCGCCCCCTCGAACAAGTCGGATTCCGGGTGTGGGTTCCGGAAGGAAGGCCTCGCAGGTCTCTAGGGTTGTCGGTGGGCTTACCACTCGCACGCGGAAGGGCACCGCGTGAGCGCCTCTGTATCATATATTGTAGTTCCGTATGATGTATTATAGTGTAATCTACCCCTCAGCGTCCTGACCCTCACAATAATGACAGACCTGCGTGCTGTTCGATGCTGCGAGTTCCCACCTAGCGATGCGCGCGGCGCTCTGCTGGATCCCCAACTAATGCGGCGACCACGATTTGGCGTCACTCAACTTTGAGATGGTCAAACAACGCCGACCCATTGCCTCTGAGTGACGGACTTCCTTTGCCATACTTACGCTTGCATAGTCAGGTATGACAAGCGTTGTTTACGTGGAAGATAGGGCCGCTGCACACGGCCAGAGCACAGCACAAGATGAATGAAGAAACCGATACTCTATTACACACTGTCAAATCCTCATCTACGGTGGACCCAGCCAACGACTTGCGGGCTGGATGCAAATTAAAGCCAGTCACGGTTTCTTTCCCTGCTTCTTCGCCGTCTTCCTGCCTCGGGGTTGACTGAGAGTCCTCTGCCGTTTCGACGACTGCGACTCTGGGTCTTCTTCGATCCCATCAGGTTCCTCTCTAGCACGGCCACGCTTCCCCACACTGCTGTCCCTCGAGCCCGTGTCCTGCTCCTTCGACGTCGCCTGTGCGCGCGAACGGGTCGTCCGCCGCCCAGCAATCGGCGCAACATCGACTGCGTCAGATGTGCTCGGCACAGCCAAGTTACGGCGGCTAGACGAACGGAGATTGTAGCGATGACCTGAGCTTGCACCCTCCGCGTCAACATGGCTGGCCGGCCACGTCTCGGCGACGCTGCGACTCGGTGCTGCTCTCTTGCGGGTTGCTGGACGCTTCGCCGCTGGCGGCGACTCGGCACGACGACCGCTTTTTGCCCCTCTGCCGACCTGTGCTCGAGTCTCCTTCCGTGCGCGCGGTTGAGAGGTACTGGGCTTGGGTTGCACCGCCGGCTGAACGGAAGCCGGTCTGCCCTGCCAGAACGCAATTTCTTCATCTGCCGGCTCGTCGACAGCTGCTTGTGTGGCCGCGTCATACTTTTCACCTGCCCCTTGTTGGACCTGGCCAGTAGCGGCATCCCCGCTTGAGACACCTGCAATCATGCCTTGCTGATCGTCGTCATTTGGCTGTGGATGACAGATGCACCTTGGGGTTGGATGACGGGCGGGCGGGGAGATTCTCTTTTGTCACCCGTCCTTGGATCCAGAGAGCCCGGCTGCACCGACTGGCCCACCGACTTCGCCATCTCTGGCGGTAATGTTGCGGTCTGTGGAAGTTTCCACACCAGGGCAGCGTCGTTGTCCGGCCAGACCACGTCTTCAGCTAGCACCGTATCGAATATATCGAGTATGTCGCGATGCGTTGTGCGCTCTACGCCTAGGCGGAACCGTCCACTGAACATAGTGAAGTTGCGGGCAAACACACTGCGGAGTTTTTCGAGCAATGACGTCAACGGTTCGTTCCCAGGCACCGCCAGAGGGGCTTTCTCGTCTATTAGCCAAGCTTTCTTTTCTCGTACGCATTGATCCCAGTCGGAGTGGCAGAACAGGCTCCCGAAGGCGCCTGTTTCAAGGTGGTGGCCATGTTTGGTATGCCGGAGCACGATGAAGACAAGGAGCCAATAGAACGACTCCAGGTCATGTCGTGCTTCATGGGTGATCTCGGCCTGCAGAATTTCGACAGCCATAAAGAAGACTGTGCCCTGGGGAACATGTCAGACAAGACAGCGATGCGGAATAAGGGTTACTTACTGTGCGCTCCTTGGAGTCGTTGTCTGGATCCTTCTTGCTGCGCGGCTCGTGACCGTGTTGAACACAGTACTCCTCCCACTTGGCGAGATCCACTTGCGTTTCGCGCTTATGGAGGAACCACTTCCAGTTGAAACTGTAGTCGAGGTCCTGGATGAAGCCTGAGAAGGCGGCACCCTCTGGAGCGATCATCACATTCCCTTCACTGATATCGCGGTGGATGACCCGGCCTCGTACGCCCGCCGATGTCCTGTCGTAGTCGCTCGTCAGCCAAATTCTGAGCAGCATTGTCGTAGCTTACCCTCTATGGCGTCTCGCAGCGCCATGGCCAGCTGCTTCGTACGCTTGAACCTCGCGAGCGGCGTACCGACCGTCTCCAAGACGAGCCGTGTATGGCTCCGTTCGTTCAGCCGCCCCATCTCCGGTGCGTTGTGCGCCCCTGCAATGGTCCGGTAACCGACTAATGTCATGCCCGGAGGTGCACGGCTCTGCGATCTCAGGCGCCGCGCATTTGCCTCTCGTTTCCGCTCTTCCTCGTCGCGATCACCGAGTTCCTCGGCGTGAATGAAAGAAGCCACGCCGAAGATCGGTTCGCCCCCCGTGGCGTCTCGTAGCGCCTCATAGAAGTCGCTTTCGCGGAAACGACCCAATTGCCGCCATGACTCCTTCACGACGTACCTCCTACCCTTATTCTCCTCTTCTTCGCCGACTTTGTACGCCTCCCAACGAGCGTCGCCCGTGAGAACAGCCGCGGATTGACGAAGAGCAGCTTGTACGCCAGATACGTCGTCTCGTTCTTCTGCTTGTCCGTCACGATGATCCGCCGCACCGTCTTCTGCGTGCTGGCCCATTTGGGATCGCGGGCTTTCGTCAGAGAGCGCACTTCATCTAGGTCCGCCCCGGTACCTGGCGTCATCGTAGGGTCTTCTCCGACGAGCCTGCACTCGGATAGCCTGGGATGGAGCAGTCGCCACAGGAACTCGTGGAATATCTCTGGACGCTTCTTGTATTCAAATCGGCGTGAACACATCGCTCCCGCGCGGTCGAAGCGGTAGATTCGAGCCTGGTCCCCGTATATGCCGACGACGAATGCGAACAGCCTCCCCTGCGAGAATAAGATGTTACGCGCACTCTTCGCAAGCTGCACCTGCGTTTCCCAATGCGTTTTCCCGTATTCACCATCGGGTCATGACCTGACTCCGACTTGAGTTCGAACACCAATGCGACATGTCTCCACTGGTAAGTTGGTTCCACGACGGGCAGGGCCGGTATAGTCGCGATCACGTCCGGCTTGGTCGAGTGCTGCTCGGACTCATACGGCTTATACGGGAAATACATGGTTTTGTGGCCGTAGTTGTAGAACTGAGGCCGCACGTCGAGTGGAAATGAGCTGACTAGCTGACTCAGTGCCGTCACCTACGGACAAAGTTAGCGAACCTGCTTAGCAATAGCGACATTGCGTGCACTGACCAATGGTCCATACATCGTCGCTTCGAGTGTGCCCTCCGTGGTCGGAATCACCGTGAACAGTTCGTCCGTCGGCGGACAGTCAGGGATAGGTGTATCCGATGGCAGCATGCTTGACAGGTACTCGTTGATGGGGTCGGGGTACTCCCTGATCCGGTCGTAAATCTCTTCCGTCCAGGCAGCCATCTCCTCTGGGTTAGCCCGTTGAGCGTGGTCGAGATCGCTGTGGTACTGTTGCGGCCGTTTTTGGCGGGGTGTAGCTTTGTCAGTCATCGGACTGTCGTGCTGGGGGTGCTCGGAGAAGTCAATGTCGACGTCGACGTCGATGTCGATGTAGTCGGGATGAGAGTGGGAGGAGCGAGGAGCAAAGTGCGAGGGCGGCATGTTTACGCGTCCGCGAGGCATGTTTGATTTGGGATTGATGGCCAACTGCCAAAATAGGACGCAGTCCACGAAGTTTCGAATCGTCAGTATCTCGTGTTCGCTGCAGAATTCGGCCTAGGCCGGTGCAACTCACGGCTTATTCTGCCCAAAAGCGGTATATTTTCGTGATGAATTGTGTTCTCGTGTAACAGAACTTATCAGATTGCACGAGGAACACGCAGTGGCTGCCTTTCGCGTCGTCTGGGTGAGGGGGAGGAGGTAAAGCCACACTAGGCGCTCGCTGGCCACAGGCGTGCGATGCACGTGCTCGTTCAACTGCCTTTCTGGGCGATTATTCGCAGGCCCCACAACCATTGTCCTCCCGATTTGGAAGGTCCCTTGTTCGGGCCTTGTATTTTCGTCGCGAAAAGAAGACTCGAGCACATGGCGGCGCCAAGCCTGTGTGGTATGATCTCCTAGATAGCAGAGTAGAGCAGAGTACTGCAGGCACTAATACTATCTGATCGCCTTGAAACTCAAGTTCACCGCTGTTCAAGTTGAAGGCGGCGTTACCCTCGGTGATGAGGTACTGCTAGATGCACGCCACCAATGACACGTATGGCACGCTCGACCGCGGAAACCCCATTTCAAAGTAACTGGTAGGCTGTAGTAGCGGAGTTCTCTTCCAGGAATGAGTACCCATCTCCGCCACAACGGTGGCCCCAAGTAGTCCAGTGATTATATATCACACTTGGAGAGGCTCTAGGAGTCTACTACATAGAGAGCCTTCAAGCTGGTGCGCTAGGCTTCGACGTCGGTCGCTGTGAACAGAAAGTCTGCCACATCATTGACCGGTATCTCCGGGGATGTACCATCTATGTACTATCGACGGTACTTGAAGTTTTGGATAATCAGGTATGATACACAAGCTCAGCCTCGCGATCCGTGCCTTGGCTATCAGACTAGTGGTACGAGTAGCACTGTACAATTTTCGTGATAGCTACATGGTCAGTGGAAGAGCTCGAGGTGGCACCTCAGTAGGCGCCTAGGCTGGAGGCTGTGCGCAGTCGGTATTGCATTTGGACCGGGATTATGACATCCGGCAGCCTACCTTCGCAATAATCTGCGTACCGTCATTCCCGGAAGAATGCATGAAGCCATAAGCTGGTTGGAATTACGCTCCAGGCGATTACAGGAGGGGTAACTAATGAATGGACTCATCGGCAAGTCACCGGCGCTCGATCGACCCACTGGTGGCCTGGGGTGCTGGTCGAGAAGATCAGACAGAAAGAGCCTGAGAGCGCAGCCCATGACATCTTCAGCTTGAGGCTGGAGAATACATGAGACTGGTCTCCCGTAGCAACAGGGCGGAGTTCAGATGCGCTCGTTCGAGAGGACGAGGACGAAGGACGCGTTGCAGCGCCCATGTGTTCGCGCCACCGACGCGTTTTCACGTGGTATTTTCGCAACGGGTTCGCGCCATCTGGACTTGGTTCAATTCTCGTCTGTTCACTGCTCTTCTAGTACTGGGTCTCAGGTTTTGGTGCCCGATGATCCATCTTAATGCTATGTAGTGACAACATTTGCAACTGGGCTGAAAGTACCTGATTAGCTAGTCAGCGATTGTCTAAACCGAACATTGAACGTTGAACACCGAGTCACGCCGCAACTGCTCAAGTGCGCTTGCTACATTGTGAGCACCGAAGACTCGGAGGCATGGATGACGCTTGGGTTGCACTTGCGCCCCGAATAAACGTGTATAGTAAATTGAGCTCAAATGTGAGGCTCCAACGAACGACACGTCACGGCTGGTCGTAATTACCCAACGAGTCGCTTGCTCAACGGCAGCGGAGAAAGGGCGGACCCTTCGATATGGCAGGACTCCGGGCTCATGCGGCATGCTAACTGGCAGGGGTAACAGTAGGAGCCTACCGCTCAGTTAAACACGTTCCATGAATGACGTGAATAAGTGTCGAGAACGTCCGCGCCCGAGTCCTCAGCACCTTCGCGTATACAATCATGGCGCTACCGAAACAAGTCCCTGCAGGAGATCTGCGCTACGTTAGGGTGAGGAGAGCTCACTGACGGAGGGCAGGATCACGGTGATGTACGTCGTCTTGGTGTCCTCTGAAGGCGCGCTTTCGAGACAGTCGTGTGTGGTTGACGAGTTGTACATCCGATTTCTGCAGGCGGTCCCGGATCTTCTCGATCCCCTATCTATGAGCTGCCGCATAGAGATTGTACAGCTGGAGAAAGCTCCTGGAACGAGACCCTGCTATCGAGTAGTACAAGCAGAGTCGTGGCAGACTTAGTGCAGGATGTCAGCCACCTCCGAGCGATATTTGCAGTGCGTTTTCGCTATTAGAGCACGGGAACAGTTCGTGTGGTCAGCCCTGTACAGTAATTGTATAACGCGAATACATAAGACAGGAATGAGTGACCTGCGGATGTGGGCGTTGAAGCAAGCTTGAATATTCACCAATCAGAACCGACAACTGCGATACGTCGTGCACACTTCAGTGGTTCACTGCGAGTTGACCATCGTCATGATGGAGGTCGACGGAGTTGCAAGTCAGGTGTAGCAGACGACATGAACTGAACGATCAACGTTCTAACGCACAGTGAAACGAGATAGATGGATGAAGGAAACCGGTACTCGATAATACATTCTAAAGCCCCGGGACCTCAACTACTCAGGAATTGCCTATGCAAACTACAATTCTTCCTCTCCGACTTCTTCGACGCCTTCCTTCCCCGGGGTTGGCTGACAGTCCTGGGCCGCTTCGACGACTGCGCGGCAAGGCTTTCCTCGACCTCGCTCTGGTCTGATCCCTCACGACTACGCTTCCCAATGCTACTGTCCCTCGACCCGGTATCCCGTAGCTTCGACGCTGCCTGCGCGCGAACACGAGTCGACCTCCGCGGAGCAACTGGGGCAAGTCCGCTGCGTCAGAGGTGCTCGGCGCACCGAAGTCACGACGGCCCGACGAGCGAAGGTTGTAGCGGTGGCCCGGCCTCGCGCCGGCTGCGTCAACGTTGCCTGCTGGCCACGTCTCAGCGACATTGCGACGGGAGCCCGCGTTCCTAGTGACCGGAGGCTTGGCCTTGGGAGGCAATTGAGCGCGGCGGCGACTGCTCGCGCGCGTTTGAGGTTCCGTTTGCTCCGGCGACTCCGAGTCAGACGGATTGGCCTCCGGTTGTTGCGCTTCCTCGTTCAAAAGGGCAAGTCCATGAGGGGCATCCGGAGCATTCGGACGCTCGTCAATATCTGTGACCACCTCCTCGTCGCTTGGCTCTTGGGCTAGCATCACACTGGCATCCTCGTCGTCGCTATGATCCGGTGTCTTCGAGCCGTCTTGCTCGTTGTCTGACTGCTCATACTCAGGTGTGGCCTGCGGCGGCGGGGCTCGTGGGTGGGGAACGGAAAGTCGGCAGCAGTGGTGTGATCCTTGGTACCCATCGTCACGGGCTTGCCCCTCGATTCTGTCATCGGTCGGGTATGTCCTCGGTTTGCGGGGGCAACCCACGGAATGGCCGCATCATCGACGGGCCACTCTTTGGCTAGTGCCTCATCGAATATGTGAAGGACCTCTTCGTGTGTGACGCGCCTGATCGTCCCACGCTTGACAAGGAAATTGGCCTCAAGTAGTTCGCGAAAATCTTCCAAGAGAGTCGACAAAGGCTCATTGCCGGGAACTGGAATAGGAGCTCTACGGTTCATCAACCATGCCACTTTCGCACTCGCACATTGCGCGATGGTATCATGGCAGAAGAGGTCTCCAAACGCCACCTCCCCCGATAGATGCCCATGCTTGGTGTGACGAAGGACGATGAACACAAGGAGCCAATAGAATGACTCCAAATCGTGCCGTGCTTCATGTGTGATCTCGCCTTCTAACACTTGAACAGCCATAAAGAAAATTGTGCCCTGACAGATAGATGAGAGAACGTATAGACTCGAGATACCATTTACTCACTGTGCGCTCCTTGCAGTCGTTCGCGGGGTCAGTCTTCTCGTCGTCCCGGGGCGGTTCGTGCCCGTGTTCGACGCAGTACTTCTCCCATGTTGCCAGGTTGACATCCCAGCCACGCTTTTGCAAGAACCGTCGCCAACTGAAGCTGAAGTCGAAGTCTTGAATAAAGCCTGCAAACGCAGCACGAAGGCGCGAGATCATCACGTTCCCTTCGCTGACGTCGCGGTGTATGATCCCAGATTTGTACGCCCTTCTGTGTCCTGCAATGAAGAGCTGTTAGTGTCCAAGGAATGAATGCGTTGCCATATCGCGACGTACCTTCCACAGCATCGCGCAGCGCCAATACGACCTCCCGCGTGCACCTGAAATCTGCCAACGGCTTCCCAACCGTCTGGAGAACCATCCGCATGTGACTCCGTTCATTCATCCGCACCTTCTCAGGCGCATTATGCACCCCAGAGATCGTCCGGTGACCCGCCTTCGTGTCCTCGGGCACAGGAGCTCCAGAGGTCTCTGCCTGCTCCACAAGCTTCCGATGTGCTTCATCCCTCTCGCCGTAGTCCTCGCCGCATATGTACCTCGCGACACCGTACGTGAATCTGGCCTCGCCTAGGGCCTGTACCTCCGCCGCAAGTTTCCCTTCGACCTCGACGTCGTCGTTGGTCTCTGCCTCGACCACGCCACGATCCTTCGTCTGATTCTCCTTGTATTCTTCGAGCTTCGCGTACTGTAGCCTCTCGTAGAAGCCGACCTCGTCGAGGCGACCAAGCTGCCGCCACGTCTCCTTCAGAATGTATCGTTCGCCTGTGCTCCGATTCCTCTTGTCGACGATGAACGCTTCCCAGATCAGTGTTGCGCGGGAAAACAGCCCAGGGTTCACGAAGATCAGCTTGTATGCGAGGTACGTCGTCGGCTTTCCCTTCTCGTCCTGCATGGTAATCCGTCGCACTGCCTTCCGCGTCTCCGCGGTCCTTTCCATTCATCGTCGTATCTCGATGCGAGCTTGTCTGCCAGCTCCCGGTCCATACTCGTTCCCAGCTTCATCGTCGGATCCTCCCCGACGATCGCGCAACGCCTGTCTCGCGGGTGGAACAAGCGCCACATGAACGCGTGCAAGATCTCCGGATGATTCTTGTACGCAAACTTGGGCGAGCATATCGCACCGGCGCGGTCAAAGCGAAAGATACGAGCCTGATCGCCATATATACCGACGACAAACGCGAACAGCCTCCCCTGCGAGAGCATGATGTTCCGCGCGCTCTTCGCAAGCTGCACGAGCGTCTCCCAGTGCGTCTGCATGTTCATCATCATCGGGTCGGCCGACGCCAGCGACTTGAGTTCGAAGACGAGAGCAACATGTCTCCAGCGATGCAGCGGAGAGATGAAAGGTAGTGTCGGGAACGTCGCAATGACGTCGGGCTTCGTAGGGTGCTGGTCGTGTTCGTACGGCTCGAACGGGAACTTCATGACCTTGTGCTCGTAGTTGTGGAACTTGGGCCGCTTTCCGTGCGGGAACGGCCTCACCATTCGCTCCAGTGCTTTCATCTGAACACAACGTCAGCGATCGCGTGATACGGTACCGTCTATCGCACACTGACCAGTGGCCCATACATCGCGCTCTCAAGATTTCCCACTTGAATTAGCTCGAGCGACCTGCCCATCTCAGGGCAGGGTGGTACAGGTGTATCTGACGGAACCATCGCAGAAAGGTACCCGTTGATGTTGTCCGGGTATTCCTTGATCCTGTCGTGAATCTCTCGCTGCCAGGACGCCATGTTCTTCTTGTTGTCTCGCTTCGCCTCGGCAGCATCGCCTACGTATTGCATGCGGCCTTGGTCACGAGGGGGGTTACTTTGTCAGACATCGGAGTGTCTTGGTGGGGTTGTTCGGAAATGTCGATGTCGACGTCGATGTCAATGTAGTCGGGATGAGAGTGGGGGGAGGGAGGAGCAGAGTGCGAGGTCGGCATATTTACGCGTCCGTGAGGCATGTTTGATTCGGAGTTGATGGCCAACTGCCAAAATAGGACGCGGTCCACGGAGGTTCGGATCGTCAGTATCTCAGAATACGGCCCAGGCCGGTATAACTCACGGCTTATTCTGCCCCAAAGCAGTGGATTTTCGTGTTTAATTGTGCTCTCGTGTAACAGAACTTATCAAATTGCACGAGGGACGCGCAGTGGCTGTCTTTCGCGTCGTCTGGGTGAGGGGAGGAGGTGAAGCCACACTGAGCGCTCGCTAGCCACAGGCGTGCGATGCACGTGTTCGTTCAACTGCCTTTCTGGGCGATTATTCGCAGGCCCCACAACCATTGTCCTCCCGATTTGGAAGTTCCCTTGTTCAGGCCTTGTATTTTCGTCGTGAAAGAAGGCTAGACACATGATGCCAAGCCTATGTAGCTTTATTCGCATCGATGACTCGTCGCATTAACTATACCTTAACTCAGTATGTAGCGGCATTTCGGCTCGTCGCTCTGCTGCATGCAGCCCGGATGCACTGGCAGCCCGTGCGATGGCTCCGATGAGTGTGGCCCGAGAGTCTGATTATAAGCTACACCACGGACGGGCAACGGAGTCCGCGGTCCCAACTTAAAGTCCCTATTCAATCATTTTTTGCTCACCATGGCCTCGGGGCCATCTCGAGGAAGACCAGATCTAGACAGCATGCCGCCGGATGCTGAAGACCTCAGCCACCTCGTTCAGACTCGATGACTGGCGCCACTTCTGTACAAATATGGCGATGTCAATACTCGTTCTTCGCTTATCGGCTTATGAGAGGAACGATAACTTGCTCGTTTTGGGGTGAAGACGCATTCACTCACCAAGGACACAGTTGTACAATTCGACATTGACCTCTGCCCGGACAAGCGCACGAATCGTAGTCTCCTGATCAAGTGTCAAGTACATATACAAGCACGGCGAGCTACGACTCGGAACACCCTCATACACATGTTCTCGAAAATGAAAGAAAGCCCGCCCAAATTTGACACTACATCCCGTACACAACGTGAGACACACTGACGGTTCTCGTACAGTTGAAACATTAATCGATTGGTAGTCGTCCGTGTCAAGTCAATCCTCCGACCTGAAACTCATAGCAATGCTAGGGGTAAAACTAGTGGCAAACGCACCAAGATTTGGGGCTATGAGGTCAATGAGTGAGACTGGCACGCGAACTGTGTCAACGACCCCAGCCTTCAGCGTCCAGTTGATGTGCCATGGCGCGGATATACACAACCACAGTATAGCCCAGGCGTATCCCACGACACGGGCCAGCGGTTGAGGGAACTTTACTCCGGTTCTCCGAACGATGCCAATGACGGCGTCCTCGAAGGTGATCGCGACGGCTTGTGAGATATAGAAAGGGAACGATGCGCCGAAGAGGGATGGATCTACCATCAAATCCCCACCGCAGTGCAAGAATCCGGAGACGGCGAAGCCGACATAGAGTTGGGTGTAGGAAGACACCCATGTCCCGGGTTGCAGACCTAATGCCCGGCAACAAGCCTTTCCGATACCGGCTGTGAGCTGCAAATGAATTGAGCCTGAGAAGCGCAGGTATCATAGCGGTGAATGAGGACATACGCGACGCAGTAACTGATGGTACGTTCGTCTGCCATGTGGTTAGCCTATGTGTAGCAGTCCAAGGGGCGAATCACTCACCCCCAGAATCTACGAACGGTGTACGAGTCAGACCACTTGCCGTAGATGTCTGGCCAGTGTCTTGGTGAGGAGACGCCAAGGGCGACACAGGTTGCAGCTAAGAGCGAGTATTCCATGGCAATCATGGCGACAACGCTCCCAAAGCGCGCGACAATGTTGAGAGGAAGCATGAAAAGGCCTTGCGACCTGAGGTCCATGTCTTGCCTCGAGAACAGTGGATTAGAGCGCTGGTATACTTGGGCGAGGTCGATGAACAGGAAGCAGCGGAACGCGCTCAGGAGTGTCTGGCGGAGACACCGCCATCGCGGCTCAGTAGGGCGCGGTGGGATGTGAGTAACCTGGATTGTCCGAGTCCGTGAATAGAGACAGACATCCAGATGTGTAGACCAATACATACCTCGTAAGACCACCCCACTCCGCGCTGGGTATTGATTATACATAGCGCCCATAGACCCTGCGCAGGAACGGGAGCTCTGCGGGTGGAGTGTGGTCGTGTTCATGGCGAAAATCATGTATCGGGTCCGTAAGCCAGTTAAACAGGAAAACGGAGAAGGCCTGGCACATGACGTAGTGACCAAGGGAATAGTATGCGAGCCTTCGAGCGTCCTCGGAGGTGTCTCTATATGCTGACGCGGATGCGACTTGAATGAGAATGCAGAGAGCGATTGTGCCCCCAAGACGTCCAGGCCATCGTGGAGACAGCACAATTAGACATGCATGTCCAGACTGAGAGACCAGAAATATGGGCAACGTGCGCAGATGGGACCGGTGGTCGATCGACATGGTATCCTGCGCGACTGGCGTCGTGCAATGTCATGGAGCGTATCATACCCAGCTGTCCAATGAGTACTGCTCACATTTCGGCGGACGTGGGCAGTCACATATTACCAGGCACACATTCAGGCCATGAGTAGATGTCGTCGCGGTGTCAATGGCTGTCGGATGTGAACATGCGACGGGCTGCAATTCAATGATAAGTACAGTCAGCAACGCAAGTCGCAAATTTGAATGGAACACGGGACTGGTGAATCACCATGAACGAATGTCCTACCATGGGACTAGCTGCTAAACAAGCTCAAGCACAGAGTTCGCAATCCAGCGCGTCGACTCGGACACGGCCGTGCCGCAGCCCCTTGTACTTTAACTTCGCTGCGCGCCACTGACCAACTTCAGTACTGAGTCCGCTAACAAGTATATTTTCTAGTTCAACGAACATCATGGTGCAGGCTGTTGAGCGATGAACGTGTAGAGGTCATAGTATGTACAGACGCATGGGACGGTGCTGTCACAATCGAGGCTCACTGGGAGGGTCGAGAGTGAGCAAGCGCTCGCATACGGCAGCCCCGACCACGTGGCGACACGTGCGTTTTGAACTGATCGACGAGCGCGGTTGTGGCGTTGTCCCGTCGTCCTCTGTTCCTCCTCGTTACGGTTTTGTATTTTAGCGTGCATTTGAACACGATCTAGGTGTAAGTACTGGGTATAGTCGCTGCAGTCAAACGCTTGACCGAAGAAGGGTCCACGCAACTGTCTATGCACGGACGGTAAGCGTACTAGTATCACCCGCCCCGAAGTTTGGGCGAGAACCAGAGACTGACCCACGAGCGGTCCAGCCTGTACCAAGTCCCGCTATCTTAGACGAATATCGTCTCCAATCATTTCCTTGCTCACCATGGCCTCGGGACCATCTAGAGGAAGATCAGATCCCTTGGACAGCATGCCACCGGAGGCCAAGGCCGCTATGGAAGTTGTGCTCGTTCTTCGTCTCGACAGACATGGCCGCTGACACGGCTCTTGTGTGCTAGAAAGTCATCTCGTCGTACAAGGGAGACAGGCTCGACCCGTCCGCCTTCTGGGATCATATGATGGAACAGGACCCAGAAGACTTGCGGCCCGTCGCGTCGGCCCTTCACGATATGAAACCGTCCGACGGCCAACTCGCTGCCTTCGATTACACGGAGGCTCCCATGCGGAAGAACTCCCACTGGGTCATGCAACTCGTACCCATGGCGTACCAAGGCAAAGACGCGAAGGACCGTCGCTCCGAGCCCTTCCCGGGAAGCACGCCCATATTCGATATCAGCATCAGTGCGCTGCGGGATTTGCAGCGTTGTTCAACTGCTAACCACCTCAATACAGACGACGACAGATTCAGCTTCATCCTGCGAGAGACAATCCCACCAGGTAGAGCCGTGTCGTCTGACTTGCTGCTCAGGTATGTAGTACTATGATGCAACTCGATGCGAGTGCGATGAACAGATTGTTCTGGCAGGTACCTCAAACGGGCGATCGCCTTCCCTGTGCCACCGAAAACACCTTCTATCCCTCATGAGCTATGGATCGGTCGTGATCTCAGCCCCCACATAGACGCGCTGCTCCCCTTCCTGGACAGCCTTCCATCGCCGTTCACCTGGCGTTTGCAGCCGCTGCGAGTCTTCTCGCCCAAGATTTTCTGCCTCATTGCTGACCCGTCTCTTGCAGCGACCAAGTGCACGGGGATGTTCCGGTAGATCCCAACGTCGTCGAGAGCAGCATCGCAAAGGCGATCCAGCGCGCAGATGAGGAGAAGCGGCTCGGCAATGCGGCCTTCGGGCGTAAGGAGAAGATCGCTGCCCTAGACCACTATACCAAGGCGCACGGGCTTCTCGCGGACGCTGCGTTTCGGACGCTCGAACGCGAAGAAAAGCGACAGCTCACTCGCTCGTTGGCCGTTTGTCATGCAAACCGGGCGGCAGCGTGGCTGATAGAAGGCACGAGCCAGGACGCACAGAATGCTTTGAGAGACGCGAAGCAGGCTCTCGACTTTGACTGTGACTATGGAAAGGCGTACGAGAACGGGCCATCTGCATGTCGGTGTTTGTGCTCACGTGAATGCAGATACTACCGTCAGGCGAAGGCATACCTCCTCATGGATGCTCGCGAGAAGTCGATCAATGTGCTCACAAAGGCACTCAAAAGACCAAAGCTCTCATCCGACCAGGGCTTGGTCGAAGGCTTGGTCGAGGCTTATGGAGGATTCCCCGAAACAGTAGGTCGTGCGTTTGTCCAGGGATGTTGACGGTACTCAGCGTCGTCGACAGCCGGATGAGCTGCGCTCGTTCTGTCATCGAGTGTTCATCGACAAGTACGGCGATCGTCGTGCACGCGGCGTTGAAGGGTTCGTGCGTAGGGCAGACGCACACGTCAAGAAGGTTCTGGGGCCAAACTTCTCCGCCACTACGGTCTAATCCGCATTACCTCCCTCTTTATGTAAGGATCGATGATTGACACCACTTCTGTACCACTATAGCAAAACAATGCTGGTTCTGCGACAGGCGACTTATAAGGTGACTGGAATGTCGATGTGAATGCATTCGCTGAGCAATACACAACTGTACAATTCGACACTAACCCCAGACCGGACAAGCACGCGAATCAATCTCCTGATCAAGCTTCAGCGAGCCAGCTTCAAGTGTGTAGTACTTCCAGGCGACGATCTACGTACATATCGTGACAGAGATCGAGATCTACGGAGCCCGATTTCCAATCCTAGTTGAGACGACCTGTCCTGGCCGGTAAACCCAAGCTCCTCCCCATCCATTCTCGGGAGGGGAGTAGAGAGGGTGAATTCGAGTACGCAAACACAGTACTCAATAATGTCGGGCCAAGTCCTGTATCCTAATATGTACATACAAATAGTTGATGTGCAGTAGGATCGGGCGGGGTTGGAATTGTTTGATGGGATGTGGCTGAGGTGTGGCGGCTGAGGCCCACAGGGACACAAAACATGGAATTCAATACACTCTCGCATTCATCCCTTTACCCTCGAGGGCGGAGAGAGGAGCTTGGGGTAAAGCTATCATTCTACTGGACGTTCTCAGAGCTTCGCACCATAACATGCCATGGCCCCCAAGCGATCTCTAGGGAAACCCGACCCTTTCGCCGGTATGCCGCCAGACATGCAGAATGTCTTCCAAGTCCGGAGCAGACTTTCGCCTTGGCATGAGTACGGCAGCTAACCCAACTCCCTGTGCTAGAAAGTCTTGTCGACCTACAACAAGAAGGACTATAACGGCGATCCGATGAGTCTGATGCATCATCTCTCGACGCAGGACCCGGCAGACGTGGAGGCCTTGCTGTCTGCCGTTGCCGGGTCAAAGACTTCTGACGACCGGCTCTCCACCTTCAATTACAAGAAGGTTCCCGTGCGCAAGGACTCCTTCTGGGTCATGCAGCTCTCGCCCATGGGCTTTCAAGGCAAGGATCCGCAGGATTATCGGGAAGAGTACTTCCCGGGAAGCACGCCTGTGTTCAGCATCTTCATCTGTGCGTGTGTGATCGGCAGCTCCATTTCAAGGCTGACACGGAATGCCTGCTACAAGACGACGATCGAGACCAGTTCCTCGTACAAGAAATGGTCCCGCCGGGGATGCCCTCGTCCGACTTCGTGCTGAAGTACGTATGCCCGTGTATCGACGAGTGTACGGCCACTGAGTTTGCTATCGCGCTAGAGCTCTCAAACATGCCATCACATCTCCGCTGCCACCTAACCGACCTTGCGCACCCAGTTTGCTAGTGATCGCTTATAAACTCAGTCCGCACGTTGATGCGCTTCGTCCCTTCCTGGACTCTCTTCCGGCCCCGTTCAGCTGGCGCCTAGAGACGCCGTTCGTGTTCTTGTTATTAATGCCACCTCGTAGCCGCTCACACGTCATTCCCGCAGTGAGGAAGCAGAAGGGGTCGGTTCGGGCGTCCACAAGCTCAACGTGAAGGGCATTGCAAAGGCGACCAAGCGCGCCGAGGAGGAGAAACGACTCGGAAACGAGGCCATCGGGCGCAAGGACCGTACCGCCGCTGTCAAGCACTACACCGAAGCCTATGAGTTCCTCGCGGACGCGATAGCACAGAATCCGAGTGACGAGGAGAAGCGAGACATCAAGCGGGCGATGGCCATCTGCCTCGCGAACCGAGCGGCAGCGTGGTTGATGGAGGGCGATGGTCAGGACGCGAAGAAGGCTTTGGCGGACGCGGAGAGGGCGACGACGTTTGACGAGAACTACGGAAAGGCGTACGCTAGTGGGTTTCCGGTTCCGTGCTGCGGGCTCATTTGGATACAGGTATTATCGTCAGGCGAAAGCTCAGCAGCTGCTGGGCGCGCGCGAGTCGTCGATCGACGTTCTCACAACGGCCCTCAAGAGACCGAGCCTCGCATCCGACAAGGGCTTGAACGACGCGCTTGTAGACGCGTACGGGGGTTCCCTGAATCAGTAAGCCATTCAATTCTTCACGGACAGCTCACGGTGCCGATCAATGTCGACAGCCCGAGGAGTTGCGCGGGCTATGCCGTCGACTCTTCGTTGACAAATATGGCGACCTGCGTGCTCGCGACATCACAGAGTTTGTGCAAAGGGCAGACGCACACGTCAAGAAGACGTTGGGCCCGGAGTTCTCCGCCACAACAGTGTAGCTGGCATGGTGATCGGCCTCCAACTCTCGACACTGTGTCGATGCCAACATTCCTGCTGTATCTGTATCGGCTGAGGCTGCTGTGTACTCGAAAAAGATTGCAACTGAATATATCGCACAGTTGCGCCCAGAAATGGCGATTACCACGCCAGAGCACTCAGATGCGTGAGCATCCAAACCGAGGGGCGCATCGATAGACAATGTTGCTATTGTTACAAGGATGTGGATGCAAGTTCAAGAACGACAAGCTATTATTACATGGCCTGGACGAATAAGTGGACGGTTGATCTTCACAGATCCATGATTACAAATTCTCCGCAGCGCCGCCGTCTCGTTCGCGCTCCTTTGCGATGTTCTCCTGCCTTCGTTTCTTCGCAACGTCGACGTCTCCAATGCCCGAAAGAAGCTCCGCAGCCCCTCCGTCCCGCTCCCTCTCTCCGACGATCCTCGCCTCCCTCTTCGACGCGCCAACATCGATGTCCACACCCGCCACTGACTCCGCCGCACCCCCGTCCCTCTCCCTCTCCTTCACGATCGCTGTGTCCTTCTCCTCGCCACCTCGCCAGTATCGCCTTCCCTGCCCTACTCTCGTTCCGCCGGCCGAGCACGCCCGAGATCCAGCCGCCCACCTCCGCGAGCGCGTCAAGGTTCCCGGGTGTCTTGTACCCGCTGCCCTGCAGAGCGTAGAGGACGTCTTCCGTGGCGACGTTGCCCGTCGCGCCGGGCGAGTAGGGGCATCCGCCCAGACCGGCGACGGACGCATCGAAAGTCCGTAGACCCAACTCGAGCGCTGCGAGAATGTTGGGACACCGGTGCATACGTATCGTGGAAATGACCCTGATCCTGTGTTCAGCGAGGCCGGATTGGGTGCGGTGCACCACTCACCGCTAGCTGTGGAGCAGGGAGAGCACCTGCTCCGGACATGACTGTCTCGAGCATGGCACGGATGTCCCAAGGCGTGCCCGCGCCGACTGTGTCGCCCAGGCTGACTTCGTAGCAGCCCATGTCAAGCAGCGCACGGGAGATCTCCCGCACTCTCTTGTAGTCTACCCGACCGGTTACGGGCAGACGACGACGACACTCACGTAGCTGTTCGCAAGTGATGTGTCAGATCTCTGTAGAGTAGGCTGGTGAGAAGACATACCCGCGTACGCGCAGCCCCTTTGCCTTGGCGCGCTCGGTGACGGGCGCGAGCCGCTCGAGCGATTCGGAATGGTGCAGTTCGTGTTTGCCTTGCAGAACGCGTCTGTCGCTGCAGTGAAGATGGCAATCTCGTCGGTCAACGGGACGTCGCCCGCTGACGCGGTGTCTAGCAACTCGAAGAGGTTGTCGAGGCCCTTCATGTTCGGCACCAGCACTGGGTAGTGTGCGCCTGGCAGTCGTTCCATAGATCTGAGCACCTCTGGAGTGCCTGCCATCTGTGCGACAGAGTAATAAGCATCTGCAACTCTCGTGCGCAGGACGTTGTTACCTGCGGTACCCATTTCGGACTGACGAAGCTACCTGATTCGATGTTCTTCATACCTGCCCTGCCCAAGCGTGTGACCAGCTCTGCCTTGACGGAGGGCGGTATGACGGCCTTCTCGTTCTGCAACCCATCTCGCGGGCCAACTTCGACAATATTGACTACATCGGTACCGTCCCTTGCCGCTACTGTCTGTAGCGTTCGTGTGACAAGCTTACGTCCTAGCCGTGGAAGAGCTGCAAGAGGTAGCATGACAATACTCACGTACCGAGACAGCGCCCAAAGAGTTATAGAGACAACTTGTAAGTTGGGCAGGTTGTGGCCTCCCGGTGGCAGCTCACTAGCAGATGGCACATGATCAATGAGTGACTATCCGTAAAAGCTTAGAACGCTTGTTCCGAACCTTGAAACCTTGATGCATTTCGAATCAACCAACGTCTCGATTTCATAAAACGTAGCGATATTCCCCTCACCTTAAGTATATTGTACCGTTCGAAAGAACTTGAGTCCCGAGAACGACTCAGCAGACGAAAGGGGAAGGCGGTGGCGGTGGCGGACGCCTTACCGGTCCCCGGAGCGGTACGGAAATGTCCGTGAGCGCTACAATCAGGTGACCGACAATCTTCAGCCTGCTGTGCTGCCGAGATGAACCGCGTCGCGGCACGCGCGTCGTGCGCTGCGTAACTTACTTACGCCTGAGCCTGAACTCCAACTTGCCCCCACTGCAACTTGGCTCCAGGACAGCACAACACTATTTTCTCGGCTGCAGCATTTCTTGTCAAAGGCTATACCAAAATTTCCGTCTCTGCGTATCTTGCCTTTTCAGCCCATGCAGTCTGTGCCTGCCACCGAGACATCATCGTATGCTGGCTCAGCATCGTCTGTTCCTCCTGGGCCGCAACCTCAAGATTGTCTGGCGTGTAGAATCATTGGAACTGGAGCATTGGCAGGGGTAGGAGTACACGCGCTCAATTTATCCCGGGCCCATCAACCGGGCTCGCCCATGGGGAAGCGGATTATGGCAGGATTGGGTGTCTGTGCGTTGAACGAAGCCTTGTGAGGCGTACAGTGACTCACTGATTTGGGCTGTAGGCTTTCTCGCTGGAAGTTATATGCGCTGGACCAACTGATGTACTACCAAACGCATCCACGCACCGTACCACGAGACGCCTGTCGTCCGTCATCCTGCTCACACATCGTGAGCCCCGACGAACTCGTCAAAAGGGGATATTGGCAGAGGTCAAAACTCTTTGTGAGTTTTCGTTGCCGAGCTTTAAACACTCCAGGCACCAAGCGATCACCGTGTAGCAAACAGCAACCCGGCTCTTGCTATGCTATCGAAATTTGAGTGACGCGTTCACAGTTGTTCACGCAGTGCACTGTAAAAACAGTGTGTCTGATGGATCCTGTGCAGGATTACGGTGTTATTCTCGAGGATTCGAACTACTTCATATTGTCCACGCGCAGTGAGAACACGTTCCTAGTACGAACTACCTCTATCCCCGCATGGTCTTCCAACAGGTAACAATAAGGCATCCTAATCATCGTCCGGTCAGCTATTACGCGCTCTCATGGGTATGTTCGCATGAATGCCCGAGTCTCAAGATCCGACCGTCCCTTCTGCCCATCCGCCTCTGGCACTTCGAAGGCTCGCAGCATGTATAGTGCTCTCGGTTCTCGGCTGGCATACGTCTGTCAGTGGGTTATACGTATTTCTTGCTGACAACAGCGACATTACTTAGTCCACAGCTAGCTGCCTGAGATAAGTGGCGATGCCTTTTCGCATGAATCCTGCACTCGCATGCAGCCATGATCCTCGCGAGTGAAGGGCCGCCTGGTGACCGTGAATGACGCTAGCCTGTACCAACGATGGCACGGTTCACATGCTTCGACGGAAGTCCGCATCATATATGTATATCGTCCGCTTCCCTCGTGGCTCCACCACCTTTGTCCGTCTCACAGGCCAGATCCTGCAGCTGAGGCAACGGATCTCGCCCATCAAATCCGCGCGGCCTTCGCCGTCGAACGTGAAAGGGATCGGTGATATTTTCTCAAAGTATTCACGGCGTCGCGTCTCAGAAGCACCAAGCTGACATACCCTGTGCGGTACGGGCCGAGGATTTTCCTCTGCGAGACTTGTGCGATCCAATGGTGGGGTGAGATGCCGTCATACGTAGGTGCCGTGTGGGAGGGCTGACGGTTGTGGCAGTTAACATATTAGGATTGTGTGGATTTTTCAGTGCGAATCGCGACCGTGGTGGCGAGGCCTAGGCATACAAGAAACACGTATACGTTTTATTCACCAGTCGCCGCTGGATATTAGCGAGTATTGTCATGGGAGCGCATAGTGCGGCGCGTCGGACAGAATTTAGATTGAAGTCCACGGATCACGCCCGTCTTCTCTCGGAAAGCTACGTGCATGTTCAGAATTGTCTCAGATGCATACTCCACTGTCGACTCGTTACACGCACTTATCGAGCCAAACAACACCCGCTCCCTCGGGCACAACAATGGATGAAGCCCATTTAGAATGGTTTTGAAAGGCCCGGGCCGTGCATGTCAACGGTCCATATTGTTCACTGAGAAATTATCCTGCAAGACCCAGGGCACCCCGCGTTCGATGTCTGCATGATATCAAATGCTGGACCCTCAGCACATGTCTGAAACTTCCCGACTCCGAACTGCGCAAAACGTCAGTCAAAGATGGTTTTGAACACGGCTGGACCCGCAACCTGCAATCACGGGGGGTACAGCTGGTGGGTATTGGAGCTAATACGCATAAGACAAATTATCTGCACATGCCCAATGCTCTCGGAGCATCGTCGTCGTAACACCTAAAGATGAAGATGAAGAAGGCTGTGCGCTCCGACTGTTCATTTCGCTTTTTTGAAATGCTCGATGCCATATCATGCCCGTCCAGACACAGTGTCTGTTATCTATCCGGTATTGGTGTCTAGCACAGTCTAGCACGGGGCCACTCATGCGTTGACTGCTCTAAGCTATCCCTCTCCAGACAATTCCCGGCGCAGTCGGACAATGCGACATCGGGATGAAAAATCGTAAGGGAAGATTGCTACGCACGTTATGTATCATCAATGGTATTTGATACTGGAAGGCGCCGTTGGGGAGTTGTTGAAGGCTATGAACGGTGCCTGGACAACATACATGGTGAGTCGCGACTAACCGGCGAACCATGCGACTGCAGGTCGGCTACATGCACGGTACGCAAGGCTACCACAAGCTGTGGCCGTAGTATTGTCCTGGTAATGAACCTGTAGCATCACATCAGCTCGATTACGTCCGCAGGGCATGATTAGTCCTCGTTCACGTACTACGATCAAGCATGACACCCGCCATATTGGGCAAGAGTCCCAGGCGTACGGTATGCTGTAATATCGCAACTAGCATGGGAAGGCCATGCCTGCATATTGATCGTAGACTGAAAGCCCAAGACTCTCGGGAACCTAAAGGAGTGCCAATATATGGCGAAGACGTGAAACATATCTCAGAAGCCGGAAACGCACCTGATGTTGCCACTAAACGGAGATGGTGCCCCAGAAAACGTATTGCAACTGATGCAAATTTGAAGATTTCAGCCCTCAGGCTTCCGAGTCGAGTCCCCGAATATGTCTACAGTACTATAACCGGGATGGTAAACGGCGAACTGTCAAGCGGGAATTCAGAGCGGTCATACTCACCGTAAGTTCTGGCTCCCGTCTCAGGTTCAAGGCAAGTATGCGGCTGCCAGAGGCGGGTTTGAGGCTGTAGAGACGTACTTAGTAGTAGCGAAGACCGAGCAGCTGAGTCTCCAGCCAACCGGTGAGTGAATGAGCGGTGATCGGAGCGCAAGGCATGGTAGAGTATTCTAAAGCGCCTGTAGCAGAGTCGAGGACGAAGTGGAACGTCCTATAGATGCACGCGGTTTGTCTTGCATTGACCTGCTGGAACAGCAGAGGTCGAGCGACGAGCGCGGCGGTGTCGGTGAATATGTATAGTGAATCAACCATCCATGCACAGTCGTGTGCGGAACCGGAACTGCGAGCGTTGTGGCCGTAAGTCACAAATCCGACGAGTACCAAGTGACATTCAAAATCTGTTCGGTCTTCGCTGAATGAGCGTATAGACTAGGTTTCATTGAAGGTGTCGCTACTAGGTCTCACCAGATGCTTGCGGTAGGCTGAGAGGGGGGGCTAGTGTACGAAGACTGCTGCTCTGTAGGATGGCATCGACTCGACGTTGACCGAACTTCGCGCGTGCGCGTGAGGTCAGACTCGCCCGCAGCAGGAGATCGGATCGAAGATGTGAACCTGCTACTGCTACCGTGATTACCGATGCTGATCTTTGCCGCGCTCCGCGGTCAACGAGCCAAATCAAGGGCACAACGCCGCTAAAATGTTCTTCTACTCCGCTGCGCACCGTAATACCAATTCTGTCATGTCGTTCTCGATGCTGGAGCGCAGCCTGACGGCAACGATGCTGGCAGCCTTACGACCTTCCTGAAACTGCTGGTCACGGTGTCGCGCACGTCAGCTCGACAATGGTTGAGAAGATTGCCCTGGCAACCGTTCTCCTGTCTTGCATGACTGCTCACCGACCTGACAGAGTCTCTATTGACCGACCATGCCACCCAAAATTGCGCGTGTAGCATCACAAGTACATTCAAGTTGTACCATGTCAGGGTATGACATTTCGCTTTCTCTTCATTGCGGCTGTTGTGGACCTCTGAAATTTATTGACGGTGCAGGAGACGACTGTCACCGCACAGGGTAGGCCCTGGATTTGTCTCTATTCGTAATGCCTCGTCGACAGCTCCAAGCTTTCGGTAAAGCGGGACCCCGTGTTGCGACGAGCATGGACAGGGGTACTTACGGTGACGAGGAGGGTGATCATGAGCTGCAGGGCAGCCCTGGCCGAAACACGGATGCCCTGAGTGGCTTCTCGGCGAGTGTCGCTCGTCGTCGTCCGAGGCATCCTGACAGTTACTTCGAGGGTTGGGTGAGCGGGGGCCACCCGCTATCCTGTCACAGGAATTTGATCCGCCCCTCTCGGGAGCACGATTCGGACGCGTCGGACGAATGGACCATTTGTCGCTTACCATGACATTGCGAGTCGCATCGTCGCGCTTGGGCGGAAGGTCTGTGGAAGGTGCATCAACGGGGACACGCTACGCTGGCTGCCTCCGCGCGGCGCACGCTGACGAAACACGCCGCAAACCACGGAACGCCTAAGTTTAAGTACGTTCTTATACACTACGACGTCCGAATCTCGATGTCAGAATTCAATTTCGCTTGCAGACCTGACAGAAGCATGTGCAGCAGCGTGCTCGTCCGCCTTCTAGGGCGGAGGACAATTGTTGGTGCGCAAGCTCTCGAGCGGAGGTACGATGCGGCGTCCCGCGTACGCTCCGCCCCAGCGAGCATGTAGGCTAAGTGCGGGACCAATAGGTACCGCGGCAGCGAGGGTCGGGGGACGGGCTGAAGGGGACGCGAGCCGCGGCTTGGCCCGCACTCATCGGTCGCCCTCTTGCGGACTTGCCGACCTGGGCAGGGGAGTGCTGTGTATGTAAGCGCAGCTCTGGTTGGAAAGAACAGGGGTGGGTGGCGCAGATCGAGATAGTGCCCCACGATGATCGCTAGGGAGCGTGCCCCTCGGCACCGAGAGTGTGGGATAGGACTTGCGTTGTCCTCGAAAACCGACTCTGCGCCGGCGAGGGTTGGGCGAGAGTTCGTGAAACCACCTGAGACGTGGTAGGTGTCGCGTGGGCGGCGCGTGCAAGACACAACCCCGCGAGCGGGAGACACTGAGAGCGAGCTCCCCGCGTTCTCTCGCTGTTAATTCGCCGAGCGAACCGCGGCCGGATGGGGATAAGTCCCAAAGGGGGAGGCGCTGACTGAGGAGGAGAAGTTGGCGCTGGGATCCAGCGGGTACCGTCGATTTCGATCTGGCCCACCCGCCCGGGTACTGCGCGCGCCGGACCGAGCAGCCAATCCGTGCGCACGCCCCTACTTACCGTCCGCCTCGAACGCCGCGGGCTGCGAAATCTTCGTCATCGCGCCACCCGACGGTCTGTCAGAAACTCGGTTTTGGGAGACCGCGGGCAACTTCTGGGCTGTGGCAGAAGGGAACGATCTTCCAGGGCGCTGAATTTGTCTGATGCGATGGGATTCAGGCCACACCGTTACTGGACTTTGGGCGCGAAACAGAAGGCAGAGGGGACCCGGTGACGGCACCATGATGAGAACGGGTGGACGGAAGGAGAAATGAGTGACTCAGGTGGGACGAGGAAGTGACACTCGAAGGGGAAACTGGAATGCCCAGGCGCAGTCGAGACACGAGAAAGTGAGAGTCGCTGGTGCGAAGGAAGATTTCGTGACGTCGCCGCCAATAGAGTAGAATTGCGCGCGCCTCGGGCTCCACCCTCCATTCTGCGATGCGTAGCGCACTCGCCGCTGCCCGTATCTTTGAGTGCGCGTATGCGCCGGACGCGGCTGGAGAGATGAAACACGTCGACAGCTTTCCATACGTGTCTTGACGGTTCAGAGAGGAACGAGTGCCCTGCAATGAATCTGATTAGATAGCATCGCGAGGCTAGTGGAGGCGCACACTTCTGTCGCTACGCACCGTGCTCTGTGCTTCTCGTCCGCTGTGCAGCCGACGTCTGCAACAAGCAATCTTAATCAGGCCTCAGGTCGCGGTGACCTCGACACCGGCACGCGGTCCTCCAGGGCGCGCTTCAGGAGAATGTCAAATGACACTGCTTCCCTTCCGTATGTGTCCTATGAAGCCCGCCGTCAGCCTCCTGACTGCGAGAAGCGCACCTTCCACACGAGTGACACCGCGTCTGAGTCTTGCGAGCACGGTGTGCTCGCGTTCGCTCTTCCGAGTGTTCGGGGTGGGTGTATTCTGTTTGTTCCTGGGAGCGACCGCGCAACGTCGTCCAGGAGGACGGGGATGCACGCTAACCACATCTGGACGCGATGTTACGCGAGATCCCCTGCGGCGGGGGATCTGGGCCAAGGAAACGCTGAGCCCCACGGCGCTCTTCCACAAGCGAGTGACCGACCGAGTTTCCGTTCTGAGGCTTGCCGCCGGCGTCGCGCTCCGGGCCTCGGGGGAGGACGGATCTGGATGGTTATCTCAGTACAGACTGTTCCGCTGAAGCTGAACCATACGAACTGAGACAAGCTGATAAAGTAGTCACGTTTGCACTACTGTCCTACACCCGCAGAACGAGGGGTTTTTTGATCGTAGCTGGCTAGACTGTTATACGTCTTGGACACACTCTCGAATTGTTGAGGCCAGGAGGGTGGGAACATGCGGCCTGTACGCCTGCAAGCTAGCGACTGGTTTTGCCCGCCAAAACTGGCGCTAGCCTGCGGGGTAACTAGTGCTGAAAACACACCTTGCGATTTTTCCTGAGGTGCAAAGAGCAGGTAACTTGCTGAGGTAGCTCTTAGTGTGTCTGAGAGAGTGGTAAGGTGACGTGTGAAAATAGATTTCCGTGCGCTGGCATACACGGAATAAGAAAAACGGTGGTTAGCGTACTGTACCAAATCGCATTAGTGGTTCAGCGTAGCATCACTTTTGATGGAATGCGCAGGTACAGCATTCTATGGACTTACACAGAGTCCGAAATGGTACATGATGGCCATATCGAAGAGGTTATGCATAAGTATCTGTAGGCTTTACAATATCAGTAGACTTACTCGGTATATCTCCGCCCAAGCTTAGATGCAACGATGGTCGCTACCTCTGCATCCTACATAGCGGGCATGATGACTGAGGACGAGAACGAGATGTGTTCAACAGACTAATTACCTAATTACAGGAGAAAACATTGGCACGACAGTCACGTGTCATGAATAGCTCAGATCGACTCGCTCATAGCGTCGGAACGTCCGGGACTTTCCGATCGTGCCCGAGGAGGCGGGATGAAGGCGGGCGCCTGTGATTGTGGATGTCCGGAAAGAACGCGTCCGGTCGTCGGGCCCTCGAGCCGCAGCCCCCGCTGCGAGGGGTCGCGGTGGGCCGCCCCAGCCGCTCCTGGGGTCTCGTCTCGCGCGCTGAGGGCGGCTTACGTGTTCCTGGAGACACGAAAACTGGCCGACGTCGAGACGCGAGGATCGGGGCGGGGCTATGTCTGTGGCGGAAGGGGCACGTGACCTCGGCCGAGGGTGCGGAGAAACGGCGTGGCGGGCGAGTGACCATGACGGGCAGGGTTCTTTGGGCGAGCTGACAAAAGCGGGCGAGGACCGCGGCAACCTCTCTGAGTTGTCTCTGAAGATCTGACTCTCTGTCGCGACGAGCAACAGCGCCGTCCTAGGTGCGCACGGGCCACGATCGGACGATCAGAAGGGACACTGCAGCCGGCGGACACGAGGTCGGGAGCAAGGCGGCGCGACGGGCGATCGCAAATCGTGATCTGGGCTGCGAGCGGCGCGTCTCTGCCCTTGCCCGCTCTCCTGCTTTTCAGACACAACGTGCTGCTTGCGTGCCCTCCCCGCATCCGGTGCGCCAGACCCCGGTCTCCCTCCTCCTCTAAAACTTCTCCCGCCCGAGCCACCGGTCTGTGCGTCCTCTTTCTTCTGCCGCACGCGTCTCTGACCTGCTTGCTCTTCCCGTTCGTCATCCCCGTTCGACCTACTCGTACACGCCCTAATCCTCGTCGCTCGTTGCCCATGACCTACCCCGCCACGCCCGGCTCCGGTCCGTCCTCCTCGTCCTCCTTTCCCTCGTCCTCCTACTCCGTGCGCTATGCGTTCAACGACCAGTACGCCAAGCACTACCCCACGGCCAGCCACGCCCACCCGCTGCCCGTCAAGCTCGAGGACAGCCCCGACCTCCCGCCCGTGCACTCGCACCCGCACCACGCGCACTCCGGAACGCATTCACTCGCGCAGTACCACCACTCCGGCCAGACGACGCACGCCGAGCACGCGCACCGGCCGCACGCCCTCCGGACGTCGAGCCAGAGCCAGAGCACGGGAGCAAGTGGAAGCGCGAGCGCGCAGGACGGCCCCCTCTTCCGCTTCGGAAGCGGCAACGGAGCCTCCAGTGCGAGTCCGACGAGCACGTCCCCCACCCCTTTCTCGTTCATGTCGCAACACCAGCAGTGGCCCGGCCCTGCGGCTGGGTCGTCTTACCACCACGGGACGCACCACGGACACCAACAGCAACACCACCAGCAGGGCTACGCCGTTGACCGCGGCTATGGCCTTCCCTCGTCGATCAATGGGCACCACCATGCCATGAGTATTCAAGACGACTATGATGCCGAGGAAGACGACGGGCTGAGCGACCTGCCTGGCCCCGGGCTCAGCGGGCTAGGTCTTGCGCCATACAGCTCAACTTCATCGGGGGTCGGCGTCGTGGGCGGCGGTAGCATGAGCATGAGCAATTCGGCGAAGAACGAGAAGCAGATCCGGCGACGAAGTAGCAAAGCATGCGACCAGTGCCGGAAGAGTAAGTGCAAATGCGAACGGAGCAACCCTCAGGATCCCTGCAGGAACTGTGTCATGCTCGGCACTCGTGAGTCGTCTTTCTGCTTTCTTCGCTGTCGCAACCTCCACTCCCCTTCCGTTCATTCTTGTTGCATTTGCGGCTGCAACCGCCACTCCACTCGTCTTCTACCCATCTCCCCACCCGTCTCCGCGTCCAAACTGACACTTATTGTTAGCGTGCACTTTCCTCGGACCATCACGTAAACGCGGCCCGCCTAAGGGCTACATCGACGCTATTGAAGCGCGTCTCCATCAACGGAGGCGCTCATTGGGATCCTCCTCAGCAGCAAGGACAGCCGTGCGCGCAGTGTTTTGCAGGACATCGCAGAGGTGAGTCGCCCATTGCAGACTTCCTATGCTGTCTCGCGATGCGCGGCCCTCTTCCGGACCGATGGCGAACCTCCGGACCGTCGCGTCTGGCCCATCCGCCGTCACCGATCACAGGCTGATTTGAGACGGGTTCTGTGCGTCGCGGGATAGAGCGCTCGCTTCGTGTCCCCATTAGGCAAGGCGCGCCAGATGACGTACATGATCTGGTGCGTGCGGTTGCGCGCGCGTTCCGCCAGTCCCAGTCGGGCGGTGGCCGTCGTTTGGGCGTTGGAGAGGCCGGTGCGAGCGTTGTAATCCGGAAGGGGCAGTGGTTGCATGCAGCGCGGCAGACGCGCGTCCCGGGTCTACATCCTTTTGTTCAACTGCGAGACATGGAGTAATGGTCTATCTCCATGCGCGTGCGCACCCATGCACCCATCACGTACACTTCGCCATGTTCTACGTATGGTCATGGTTTACCCGCCGATTGTGATACAGCATGTCTTGCGGTTATACTGACACAGATTCGCATCGCAGGACCCACTCGCGAAAGAGATCATCGCGCGCGTGGACAATTCACCGTACGGACACAAGGGTCGGGCCCGAGGCACCGAGACGGTCAGCACCGGACGCACACGTCAACCCGCCGAACCGCGCGACGAGTCTGGCCTGCAGTGCACCCAGTACGTAATCCCGCTAGTTTCCCCTTTCGAACATCCCTATCGCCAATGTTTCAGTGTCATATCCCGTCATATCGCGTCCGTCTCGCTGTTCTTCGCGATCGGAACACCCTCCTCCTGCGTTTCACCCGCAATGATGCTGACGTTGTGCTGACTGATATCCGACTGCGTCGGTTTTGCTCGCAGTCCTTCGAATGAATGGCAGGATCAAGTGATCGCGACGCTGAACGCGGCCGCCGCGAGGCGCAACACCCTCGTACCCGGCGACGTGGACGTAGAAGCACGGCCGCTCAGCGCAGACGCGAGCGGGGGCCTCCAGTACCCCGTGTCACCGACCTCAGACACCTCGCAGCCGGCACGGCCAGCCCTGAGCATCACGCAGCCCTCGAACAGCGGAAATGTCGCGGGCCCGGCGAGCGCATCTGGCCTGCTCAGTGCGGGTTCGGAGCACGCGGGCGAGGCGCCGTTTAGGAGACAGCGGAGGCGGCTGGACGACGGTGACGATGGACGGCATGCCAGATCGCCGTCTGCGACGAGCCTGTCGGGCCGGTCCCGCAGCCCCGCGCTGGCTTCGGCGAAGTCGAGTGCGGGCGTGAGCGCGGGTGCGATGATGGCGCACCGCGAGCGGCGCTCGCCGGACATGCGCGACGATGAGAGTGTGGGTGACGATGAGACGGGTGGCTCGGAGCCCTCTGGGGAGGACGACGAGCTCGCGATCGAGGTCGGCCAGCTGAGTCTGAACGAGGACGAGGTGGTGAGGTTCACGGGAAGGTGAGCGGGCTGCACTTGCTGGGCGTGAGGGACCGCGAAGACGGGAGGCACGAGGGCGGCATCTGGAAGTTCCCGAAGGCGAGGGTGTGGCCGCCGTTGCCCCCGACGGCGGCGAACCATGCGAAGGGGCTGGACAATTTCGTGCCAGACTTGCCCGACCGGGCGACGCAGGAGCTTCTGCTGGACCTCTACTGGACATACGTGCACCCGGCATTGCCGATCGTGTCCAAGCGTGTTTTCATGGAGATTTCCGCAACAGGTACGTATCTCAGAGGTGGGACTGTGATGTACACTGAATTGGATCGTGTCTGTGCAGTCAAATGATGTCGGCCGACTCTCCGTACTCTGAGCCCTCCGATGGCGCTTCTCCTGGCTCGCAAATGGGGCAGCCTGGCATAGGCGAGGGCGTGTGCCGACTGTTCTGCTCCTCGCGATGTTCTCTATCGCCGCTCGTTACTCCGCCCAAACAGGCAATGACGTGCTTCCGCCTCAGGAAGGCTCAATGTGGGCAGCGGGTGATAGGTACCTAGAGGAGGCCAAAGTTATCCTGGACAGCAGCTACGCTGCCAGTCGCCCGAGCACGTGCCAAGCCCTGCTCCTGATGGCCTACCGCGAGGTGGGGATCGGCGCGATGGCGCAAGCTTGGTTGTACGTCGGGATGGCCGTCAGGATGGCGCAGGACCTGGGTCTTCATAAGAGCGCGGACAAGTGGACTAGCATTGGGCGAAACCTCTTCTCGGCGAACGAGTTGCAGGAGAGACGGTGCATATGGTACGGTTGCGTCGTCATGGACAAGTACCTTTCGGCCTACATCGGTGCGTATTGTGTTTGATCCTTGCCTGTGACCGGCCTCATCGTTGCTTAAAGGTCGGCCGGTTGCCGTCTTCGAGCGCGACTTCGACACCGAGCTTCCCAGCCTCGACGATCAGGATGAACATGAACTCTGGCAGCCACACCCATCGGCCCCGCTTCAGGATGATGTCCCAGAGCCCACCTTCCCAGACGTTACGCCGGTTCCGAGTCACATCATCTCGTGCTTCAGCGAGGCGGCTAAGTTGTCCATCATCCTAAGCATGATCATGCAGTGTCTGTACGCCATCAAGCCTCCCTCGTTCAGACACCAGGAGCTCCAGCGTTTCGAGAAGATGCTCTCGAAGTGGTACCTGGATTTGCCAAACCACCTCCGGTACGACCCGGCCGCACCGAAGAACCCGGTCCCTCTCCCGCATATCCTGACTCTGCACATGCAATACTGGTGCACGGTGCTCTTGCTGCACCGTCCCTTGTGAGTAGATTTTACCGTTTGTCGCTTTCAATTGTGTCACGCGCTGTTTTCAGCATCCGCCACCTACCGGATTCTTGCAACCGGCCGGCTTCTGCGGCGTCGAAAGACTCTGACGTTCGCGCCAGCTCAAGGAAAAACTACGATACGTGTGTTCAGGCGGCCAACCACATCACCTCTGTCGGTGAGTCGTCCCGCTCAGAATGACATCGCGTGACTTACTGACGTCATGGCTAGTCTCCGTCTACATCGAGAACTACAGCGCTAAGCGTGCATCGGTGTACTTCTGCTATTACGTTTTCACGGCTGCGATTCAGCACGTGTCAACCTGTACGTCCTGCTCTCTTCGTCGTCGCCTGAAGACGTCTGATAGCTGCGACTAGTGACGGTATATCCTGAGGATGCTCAAGCGAGAGTTGGTCTGAACAAATGCATGGACGTGCTAAGACGGCTGCGACACCTCTGGCCGGGCGCGTTCCGTGCACTGGAGCTTCTCCAGGGATCCAAGGTGAACTCTCAGGGTGCCCAGGACCTGGCGGCTTTCCGTACACGCAGCTCGGACCGGCCCAAGCGCTCGGCTGAACACCCGCTGGATGCCGAAGAAGAGAGCGGCACTCGTCTCCTGACTAGCGAACAGCTGTATCGCCAACAGCAGAACTTCCACCCAGTCAGCACTCCCAGTCCGGTCCATCAAGGCTTCGCTATGAACAACATGCAGATCCCCGCCGCGGATGCGCCATACCAGGCGTATGACAGGTGGTCCTCGGACGCGCCGATGACAAACTATGCCGGGAGTCTATCGACGTCAGTACTGCCGCAGCAGTACAGTACCGGCTTGGTTGATGAAAGGATGTCGTCTGCCAGCAGACACCCGGAGAGGCACAGCCAGCGATACCCGCAGTTCTGGAACGACTACACGGCCTTGGCGCAGATGGACACGCCGTACGGCGTGCCGGTCATGGGCGACATGGGTAGTCAGCACCCGGGCTCGAGCCAGGGCGACCAGCAATCGATGTACATGCAAGATTATGCGATGTTTGGTGAGTCGGCCTCTGCCAACATCCACGACGTTACTGATCCTTCGTCCAGGTAACATGCCGCCGGCTAACCATCCATAGGGAGCTGCGGCGTGTTGGGTTTCCGTTTTCCGTCCTCCGTCCTGTCTTAATCTCATGTTCAATAATGCCTGCGAACTCTGTATTTTCTTCGGTCAGAGGTGTATGTAGTCGCACCCTATTATCGCTAATACCGCTCTCGAATTCGCATGGTCGTTGTATCCTGTAGCTCTCGATGCCCTAGGGACTATCTTCACCTGGGGGAGTTCGTGTCCAAACTAATTGCCACATAGACACTAAAAGCAATGAGTCTATCTGTAGAAGTATAATAGGGACGTTCAGAGTTCGCTGTCCGGGCAGCTATCCCGGCAGCTATCCCGTCCAGATTTCCGAGGCTCGACGCCGGCAAACGCCGACAGCGAGCCCAGCTGTGATCGCGCTCGCGACAGCAGAGGGCTCACTGTCGGCACGCGCGCTCGGCAACCCGTCGGAATCTGAAAACAAGTGGCTCACCGAGGAAGCCCTAACCCTTGTAACTCGGGCTCTACATACCTTACTAGAAATTTAACAAGCCATGCAAGAATATAGCTGTCCTGAAATTTGCTGGTAGACACTTGCTCGAAAGGGCACCATCCTACTTAACCATAAGATTTCGGACATTCGGCTCATATAAGCTATCTGTAGACTGTCTTCGTCAACCAGTAAATCACCGTGTGACAACTACTAAATTCGGTGAGTGTGTGGCTAACGTAACCAGTGTGACAGTCGCCCCGCTAGCTGAGTACTACTCCGTTTTTATTACAGAGACTACCATAGCTCATATTCTATATAGCAGCTGTTGACTCAGCACATATCGATACCAAGTGCGCAGAATAAAGCATGGTCACTCACCTGTGACGTTATGTGATCAGTAATTCCGTATTTGGTATTCGTAACATGCGTGGTACATCGCTTAGCCGCCCGCGTTCACTCCCCGAACAAAGAATACGATTTGACTCGACATATCGCACACAATGTTCCATAGCTTATTCGACCATCACAAACATATCTACAAGAAACAGGTTTGTTCGCTCAATTGGCTTATTATGTGGGCCACCGCTCGCCGAGATCGCCTCGCCTGGATCTCCGACCAGGCGTTCTAGTAAGGTAGGGTTAGGGCTTCCTCGGTGAGCCACTTGTTTTTAGGTTCCGACGGGTTGCCGAGCGCCCGCGCCGATATCGAGCCCTCTGCTGTCCCGAGCGCGATCACAGCTGGGCTCGCTGTCGGCGTTTGCCGGCGTCGAGCCTCGGAAATCTGGACGGGATAGCTGCCGGGATAGCTGCCCGGACAGCGAACTCTGAACGTCCCTAATGACACACGTTTTCAGCACTTCTATGGGACGTCACGAGCGCAATGGAATGCCCTTGTACATGCTTCAATTGCCTGGAAGGCTGCGTTCAGGAAGATGTGTCGAGGCATGGGCGTAGAAAGCAACAAACTGCGCGATGGAGGGTCTTAATCGCTGAAGTCATGCATGGGTGCCTTCCTGTAATTTGCGATACTACAAGCTGTCGACTCCTGAACGTGCGCGTTAGCGCGCGGTGGGCTCACCATTACATACCCCGGATCCCCTCGAAACTCCTCCTGGCCGTCGTCGCGTAATATAGCCGTCCGCCAAAGATTTAGGCAGGTATCTAAAGTAAAGTATGGGGTCGTGATGATTAGAATGCGACCCCCGCTCTGTGCGCCGTCCGCTGTCACCTCGTCCTCCTCAGCCTGCCTTCCCCTTGTCATCCCTCGTAGCCTCGTCTTACAGCTCCAATTCACCGCACGCGGCCGCGAGGCGGCCGGTGCCTTGGATGTACAGGCTGGTACGCAGCTTGGTGGCACTCAGTGAGTTCAGGAGGTCTTTATCGATCGTGCTGCTGGTCCTGCATCGCGTGCGAGTCGGGTTCCGAGGTTCGATGAAGAATGAGCACTCCATCATGTATGTTGTGGCACTACACCGTATCGCATGTCGTCCTGCAAGATAGGCAGATGACAGTGTCCGTAAGTTCTGGATCCTAAACAGATATCAGGCATAGCACTAGTAGTACTTGATGCACCACTGTGACAGGGCGCCGCTCTGCTAAGCCTGGTCCGATGACCGACCCTGTGAGTGCGTGGCAGGGGATATTGCTTATACAACCGCTGAAATGTAGAAAGGTCATGCAAGTGTTGTTTTAGTGATTCCCATAATCGGAGTACGCCGCATGAACGCGACATTTACATCATGTCTACCGTACTGTGGCGCAGGATACACGCCGCAACGCGCGAAGCTCTTGAACATTGCCGCTCGCAAAATGTAATAGTGGTGCATTACCTGCGGGTATTGCGGTTGAGACTCTCAGCACAGCGACTGAGCTCCCCTACTATCCGCAATATGGAGGGCGCCTCTTCACACGAAGTGTCTAACAAGGTTGTTACACGAGACCAGTGCATAACTGGAAGGAGACTGCCTACCGCCTCTAGATCTGCCACCGTCCGCTGGAACCTTATGTAGAGCTAGGCGAGTAAACCTCAAGCATTTCTAGGACGTCTCAACACGGACTAGTAGACAAGGAGGGCGCTTGACAGCGCCACGCCGGGTTCCACTTACTTACCAAATGCGGAAGGCGTAGTGTTGGACGTTTGGCAAACGTATGAAGGCCCATGCCGGACAAAACCCGATGTCGACAACCTATGTATATACCAGGTATATACTCTACAGTGTCTCAACCGAGCGCGCCCGAGGTATATGTAATGAGCACGTAAGATTACATGTGAACTTGCGGGAAATGTATACTATACTCCGGAACCCTTGGAAACGCTTGGAAACGCTCATGAGCTCGTCGTTTCGCACCGGAAACCAGGGATTAGGCAAGGATAACTTGAGATCATGCGGATTCATGCCGTATCACGCCAGGTCTCATGTGGTCCCATGTATGCCTGTCACTTCGCGTCAGTCCACGTCCCATTGCGTCAGTTCACGTCCCATCCCTGCCCGTCTCTTCCCACTTCTCCGTCTACAAGCCCGTCTCATCTTCACACTTTCCATCAGTGCACGTCAGGCCCGGTTGGACTTTAATATTGTTATGGCCTGCCACTTACATAGATTCATACGGGATCACCCCATTTCCTGTTAGATCCCATGTTAATTGTCGTGAACACGAGTGTCCCTCCCTCTCGTGTCACTCCACTTCACTTCACCTCATTTCATTTCCTGTCATTTGTGTTGCTTCGTCCTAAGTATGCCTAAACAATAAATCATGTAGTTGTTCTCGCAGCATTTGAACGACGTTCACTCACCACTCTCCGCGTCGTCTCCGCATTGAGTCCTTTTGATTCTTGTGATTTACTCTGACTTGGCGATCCATGGCTGGTGTTCTCAATAACATCCGCGCAGCATTTCAGTCTCTATGCACCGATGTTCATTCTGCACTCAATACTCCTGAAATCGAAGTAAATGTGCTGGCGCGTCGGCGCGAGGAGGTCCTCCACTTCGAGATGTATGCTGATCAAGTGAGTTGCTTTTGTCTTTCAAGTTGTGACGACACAACTTTCGAGTCCAAGATTACTCACAGTTCGACTATAGGAACATATGTCCATTCCAGACAATGAGCTCTCGGAGCTACAGCGCAGCGTCACCGCTATGCTTCGTGGTCTGGACAACGCAGTTATCCTTCATCTCGAAGTGTCACATACTGGCAACCCACTACATGCGATCCGATTCCAGTATCAAGCTGTATGCGACCGCATACAATGGGCAATGTTCGGCAGCAGTGCTGATAATTCTGAGTCGTTGCCAGCACATCGCGAAGCAGCTCTCCGCCTCTATGCTAGAGCAGATGAGGTGCGCTGCACAAGCCAATTCCCATTATCCTGACTCAACATATCTCCGAGTCAGCATCAAGTGTACATACCTGCTGATGAGCTCTCAGACCTCTGCCAGAGTCTCACCGACCTCGTGGAACGCATTGATCATACCATGGAGAGTCGTGGCCGATCTATCACAATTGTGAACAACATACGATCAGCATACTTCGTTCTCTGCGACCGGGTCACAACTTCAGCCCGGACTCAAGTCGGTGACGCAGAGAGGCTTGCTCAGCAGAGAGAGGAGGTTCTGCGGTTTCTGGCAGAGGCAGATCAGGTGGGTCACGGCCGTCTGTGTGAATCATTACACAATGCTCATATTGATCATCACAATAGCATGCAGCATTATTCCCTCCTTCAGAGCTCCATGACCTTCGGCTCGGAGTGTCGAACATGGTCGAGGCCCTGGACGAAGCGGTTCACCGCTCATTAGATCCGCCAAGAGAGCCTCTGGTTGTTGCTCACCGCGTGCGCACCGGACTCCCAGGGCGCCCTCGTGTCGAGATTGATCCAGGATTCCTTGCGACAGGCTTGCAGATGCGAGGACCTCTGGGCTTGGCACCGGTGTTTCACTGTAGCAGCCGCACCGTTCGCCGGCGTGCGCTTGAACACAACCTTGTAGAACCTGGGGCGACTGTCTTTCAACAGACTACTGATGCAACTGGAACTGTCGTGCGCACCCATACGACAACAGATCCTGCGCCGCCCGCGCTCACAGACACCGACCTCGACATGATCATTAGCTCAATCTTAACCGTCTTTCCTAACTTTGGTCGCCGCATGCTGGCTGGCTGTTTGCGTGCTCAAAATCACCGTGTTCCCCGAGCACGCCTGTTAGCGTCCTACATACGAGTGCACGGTGTTACTGGGAATGTCTTCTCTGATCGGCGCATTCATCGTCGGGTGTACCGGGTGGCTGGACCTAATGCACTCTGGCATCATGATGGTCAGCATGGTGCGTATTCCTGGAGGATTACAAGTGTACTGTACCTGACACTAATACGTTCATGTATCAGGACTTATCCGGTGGAAATTCGTCATCCACTGCTTTATTGATGGATGGTCCCGGTACATTGTCGGCATCCTCGTTCATGACAACAACAGAGCAGAGACAGTCCTGCTCCTGTTTCACCATGCCCGGGGTGACTGTGGAGATCCCAGTCGGGTGCGCGGTGACCACGGTGGCGAAAACGTTCGTGTTGCTCGATGGCAGGATGAGCACCAAGGGCTCGGCCGAGGCTCATACATATGGGGCAGGCAGGTCTTACAATGAAAATCTACGAGCATGAAAGCTCACCTTTGTTTAAGGAGTGTCCACAATACTCGCATTGAGCGCCTCTGGTACGACCTCACCCGAGGTGTTGGCCAAAAATGGAAGAACTTCTTCCTGCAGCTTGAGCACAACGCTGGACTCCACGTGTCCCGCACTGCACATATTTGGCTTGTCCATCACCTCTTTCTCAATTCTATCAATGCAGACGTCCAGGACTGGGCAGCATCATGGAACAGCCACGGCCTCCATGTCCGCGGTGTTGCTGACCATTCTCGCAGTCCACGAGACCGATTCATCTTTGGTATGATTGAGAATGGGGCTCGTGGCGTCGGAAATGCAGTAGTTCAACGGCAACAAGAACCAGCGCATGAGGTCGTTGACGATCCTGAAGCATACGGTATTGACTGGGAGGTGCAGGACGACCCGGGACTCATGGCCCATCATCTGGCCAATAACCCTGACGAGTGGGAAGCAGGAAATCCATTCGCTCCGGGCTCTGTGCAACCAAACGAGTTGTCCGTCGTTGAATGCGAGTCACCAAATTGCCCCTTCTCTCCAGCAGAAGTAGTATTCTTGGATACACAGCTAGCACTTCGTGTTGACCGTACGTCTCGCGAAATGACTGTCCGCCGCTTGATTTGGGTAGAAGCACTTAGGATATGCCAACAATTGTATAGTGAACCCCTTGTAGAGTGACAGTACGATGATGTACGCTCGGTCGCTACACTAATATTATCAGTGTGACTGACATGATCTCTCCTTTAACCTGCTGCAGCACCGTCTTGTCCTATGAACTCTATAAATGTGATTAGATGCGAAACAATAGGTCTCTGAATGCAACAACTCACGACCCGATGTCCTGTGAAAAGCTTCTAGGACAGCGGAGCATGCAGCCCGCGTCATAGTCAGCCATGGCATCTGTTCGTCCCTGAGATCTTCTTCAACACCACTGAAGAACGGCCCTTCAATGATGGCGCCCGCCTGCTTGATTACAGTCTTCTGTACCTCTGGAAGGACAGCATACGTATCAGCATGAACTGAAGGATGGTTGGCACGATATATAGCCTCAAGCTGAAGATAGAGTGGGCGAATATTTGCTGCGGTACTGGCTTCAACGCCCGCCCAATCATAGATGTCTTCATATGCAACCCGAGCAGCTCTTCCTTCCACTCTGGATCCTACTCCTTGTGGTGCTGAGCCTAACACTCGCGTCTCTGCAGTGCGGACAGGACTGTTCAGCGGGATACCGAAATGGGCGAAGATGACCTTGAGACTACGAAACCGGAAGAACCATAGGTTCAATGGCAGTCCGCGCTTCCGAGTACGCGCACGGCGAGTAGATCCCTGAACTTGAAGTTGCTCCTGGTGGCCTCGGATTGATGTAATATTGCTGGTTTCGGCCACAAAGGTCCGCTCAATATATTGTCGGAGCAGCTCCGAGTCGGACTGAGTGTTGTTCGCATGGGTTGTGATAGGATGATGGTGATTGGATTGTGTGTGTGTTGTCATCGGGGTAGTGGTCGGGGTAGTGGTAGTAGTGGTAGTAATATGAACCGGAACCGGAACTGCCACATGCACCATCTATAGCATATCTCTGTAAGGAATGCAAGCATCATTTGAACAAAGAACTCACTGGATCACGATAGAAGTAAAGTGCAAAGATAGGTACATTGTCGCCGAGTGTAGGATTCATGATGCGAGCATATTGAAGTACCTGCGCGCTGCTCTGGACATCCAGATCGGTTCCACAGCTCTCGATAACAGGCGAGAGCGGGTTGTCCATGGCTGTGGCAAGGTTTCCAAGCTCATGAAATCCCCGCTGGTAGCTGGAGTACTCTTCTGCAGAGTGTTCAGCCACGTCCAGTGGGTGGTGAGAGGCGGCAATGAAGATAACTTCAGCACTCCCCGGTGTGTTGTTGTACTGAGTCAGAAGTCGCCCTGAGCGGGCGGATGACCCTGAGCGGATGGATGACTGAATAAGGGAAGAGAGCAGGTTTTGGAGGGTGAAAGGAGGTTCTACGGATACGATCTCGAGGAAGCTGGTAGGAGGTTCCAAGAGGGTTTCGTTGAACCCTGCAAAAATGATAGTGATTACTGCAGTGTCAGACTCGGGAGTGATCTGTTGCTGTATGGGAGTTATAGGAAATGGAATTGGTACATCGGGCACCGGTGAATGCGGCGCCGAGGTATTTTCGACCATGACGTCCGAGTTTGCCTCTGCTTTGGAAATGGCCTGATTGTCAGTCTAGAGTACACATCATAGCGCATAGAACATACCGGCCGGCTGTTGTCCCACATGGCTAGGCACAAAATCCGCCTGTGAGGTGGTTGCTGTATGTATGCGTCCACCATAGTTCTCCGGAGGCACAAAGCTCGCTCTGGATATGATTCCGAGAAGCTCCAAGTCCTCTTGCACACGAGATATACTATATCCAAAACGCATGTCTGTACAAAAGGGTGAGTATGGACTCTGTACTAGGTCCCGTCGGCCTCACTCACCGCTCTCGCGATCATGCGCATCAGCCAATGTCAAACCCGCTACTTGTGTGTGCCCTACTGTGTATTTGACGTTTGTTAGTTTTGTGTCCAAGATGAAGTGAGGAATCATACCGAGATCGCTCATGATGGCTGCCAATGAAGACGATAATGAGGAGCTTTTTGCACAAGATTCCCTGGTAACCCTACTCTAGGGTCTTCTCGGAGACGCGGAGACGCAAGTTCCAAGTTAGTTGAACGTCTCATCAAGTGCGGTGGACCTCATCTCGCGGAGATGGCAGGCAAGTTCGGATGGGTTGAATTAGTAGATTAGTAGATAGACAACGACAGTAGATAGACAATGTAGTAGTAGTAGGAGTAGTAGACAGAAACTCAAGTGATGTTGGCCCTAGCCAATGCATTTTCTCGGTCAGTTGGGCGACCTCCGCTAATTTGAAAGTTTTCCCAGGTACAATATCACTGGTATATCATACCCTGAAGCTTTGCTGCTGGTGAGCGTGAAGGTTCAACGAGGATAAAAGACTTGAGGGAGTACTACTGACAGGCGCTTATCTCGCTGAAGTAGTTGCACAATCGCAAATGAGCCATCTTCATTGTAATGTGAGTCCACTATACTATCCTGTGCTTCTTGATCGTCCTGCTCTTCTTTTCCTTCAATCCCTGAGTTACACCCTTCCGCTTATTCCCATTGCAGCGCAAGGGCATAGCATCGGTATCAGATTCCTCGTCATCACAGTCAGACTCGTTGTATACCCAATCTGACTCAGAGTCTGGCTCGTCGCGAGGGCGCAAGAACGCTGTGATGAGAGTTTGGACAGGCTGTGACGCAGCCACCTGAGCCTGTGCAGCCTTCTTTGCCTTCTCGGCCTCAGCCTCAGCCTGGCGAGCCTCCAGGATGCGCTGAGGGACAGGCTTCTCCAACTTGCGGAGGTCGGCAATTCTAGGGGCCTTTGCTGGACGGCCCCGCCGGCCAGTCTTCTCCTGTTGTGCTGTTAGGCGTGATATACAGTGCAACACCTATACGAACTCACCACTTTGCGTCGACCACCGCGGCTGCGTTCCAGAATTGCTTCATCAGGATCTGGCATGTTCTGGTTCATTGCGTTGAACTCAGATACCCCGACCTTGGATGCCCTTCCACATTCAATCACATCCTTGGCCAATCTCTACAAATGGTTTTGGTCAGCACACACACTGACCAATCTGTGGCATCACATACAAGCTTCCCCTTCACCGCATCAAACCAGCGCACCGGACTTTTTGCAACAACGATGGTGTACGCATTGATGGATTTGTCTTCCATGTGATATACCGGAACATGAAGGATGCGCTCACGGTTTGATGACAGGAATTTCATCGCCTTTTCTTCACTGTAGGGTTTGCCTGTAGTCCAATAGATGAGCCATGAAGACAGCGCATTAGAAGATAAACAACATATACCGAGAACATGATCTGGATCGAGGTTGCCATTGCGAGCGTGTCGATTGTAGACGTCAACCGCCACAGTGGCCTCCGCTTTCCTGAAGACGAGCAGATAAGCTTGGCGATACTTGCGATTTGAGGTCCGGTTCCACGCAAACAACGCAGACGAGTTGACTAGTCCACAACAGTCTTTCTTGTACCGGTCAGACACCCATTGGGCCATATACTCAATGAGCAGGTGCCGAAAATCGTCGTAGTGATACTTGAACACGCGAAATGCGGGCGTATTCGGTGCGAGGCCGCAGAAGTGGACGAAGTCGATCGATAAGTGCCTGCCAATGCCGTTGCAGATGTCGCCACGCCCACACAGCCATTCAACTATTGGGGCCTGTGACCACTTCCTGCTTTCGAACCCAGCCTGGATGCGCAGGCGGTAGGCGTCGAGATTCTTGAGGAACCGCTCAGGTTCAAGATTGAGGTCTGGGCCATCGCCGTAGAACTGCCAGATCTTCTCGTAGCGCTGACGAACTGTCAATTGCATCCATTTAACACTTAGATGAATAACGCACCGGACCACCAGGAACCATGTCGTCTTCGGTCCATGGACTGTCATCACTGATGACACGGATCCTCACCAAGCGAGCGAAGTCAATTAGCAGCCAAACAAGATCACCATAGTGCAGTGCCATGAGTACGGTAACCCTACGATCCATAACCTTCGAAGTTCCAGCTGGTATCAAGTGAGGCGGCACACGAAACTGGCGCATCTTCTCTGCACGGTCTTCGTCCTCGTTTGGACCTTCAACATCCTGGGCGAGGATCTGCTCCCATTGTTCGGGAGTGACTGGGTGAATATGACCCTCTAGACCTAGATGGATGCTGTAGCAATCCTGCAGTGCATCGAGGTCATTGAATTGACCTTCTATGTCATTCACTGGCGGCACTCACCCGACCCATTGCGAACGCAATCTGCTTGCCGCGCACAGCAACAAAGACTTCGTGAGGTTGCTGTGGGCGGAGAAGGTACGCATATGGCTGGCCAACAGCCCGACGGACGTCATGTTCGTGAAGTTGGATGTCGTTCGGGAGGTCCGTTGACCCGGTGTATGCGCTGGTATCGACCGTACAGGTTACATATGGCCGCCTAGTCGTGCCAAGAGCGAACGTGCGGGGCACTAGCTGGACGTAGCCTAACATGGTGTCATTCGAACATATAAGAATACACTTGAGCTTGAATACTCACCTGTTGGTGCCGCTCCTGCATGGGTTCGCTTATATTGCGCAGCAAATGTGCGGACATGGTGAGCAAATGCTTGATATTCCGGGTATTCGGGCATACTTGCTGAAGTAGATCGTCAGCGTGACGACCGTATAGTCCTTGGAAGACTCCGAACTCACTCACCAGACAGTGCCAACGCACTGCAAGTGTGAGATCTTGAGAGCTGAGGTGTCGGGCTCTAGCCGTACCTAGTAGTTGCACGCTGAGGCAGGCATGAACACGCTGGAGACGCGACACGTCCAATGTCACGAGCCCGCGTCCTGGGCGCCTCGGCACCACCACCCCGGGACCGGTACTACCGAGGTCGAGCACTGCAGGCATGGAGGCAGATATATTGCGAGTAACTACATATGTACGTGTGAACTATACACATTTAGAGATGCAGAAGGTGTTCGCATCCGCCGCCACACCAACTCACGGTGATCCCGGGGTTCGTCTCCCGTACCGTGCTTGCCGAGCACAAGCCCAGCGGGTTTGGTCTCGTCGTTCATGCCTCGCGCTCGTCTGCATCATGTTACCCCAGCTCTTGCTCGGTGGCCGCATATTCGTCAGGTTCTCGCTCGATCGTTGCATGCCTGTCGTGCCCGTCCTACACCCGGAAAGAAGGCCCGACACTTGGTGTCTTCGTGCTCGCCACCCTCGTCTCGTCTTAGGCGGGCTCATGCGCGCCTCGCACTCGATGGCTCCTGCTCGTCCGGCGGTGGCTTGCCCGGTTCCTGCCCAGGGCCGGTACCTGCTCGCCAGGCTGTTGCTTGTCGAACAAGGTCGTCGACGTAGTCAGTGGTGCGGACGATCGCCGTGTTCAGCTGCGGGAATCGAGTGAGCGAACATGCATGTGTAGAGGGAGCGGATGCACTAACAGAGCACGGCCAGGGGCAGATCCGGGAATTGGCAGTGAAGGTGTACTCGGTGCCGCCGATCGTGAAGGTCAGGTCCTCGGGGCTGTCGCATTGCGACGTGTTATCGTCGAGCGTCGCGCCGGTCGGGTCGCGGAGACGCAGCAGTTGTACGCGGCTAATGGGATACAACAGCCGCACCGTCAGCGCGTCCTTGAGTGGGACACAGTGATACTCACAGCTCAGGATGTAGATGAGGGTCGTGTCGGTGTCCAAGATACCCGCCTCGTGGATAAAAGAGCGTCTCGGAGCCGTACGAGATGGCTGGTGATGCGACGTAGTGTCTGGCCGGCTCCGTCGACGGTGGGTGCACTCGGGAGGTGCACAGCGAAACAGGGCGCGCCGGCCTATCGCAGACTACTGGCTGTGAGTGCACCATAGGGTACGCAGTCGAGGGTAGTGGGTACTACGACTCACCTGTGGTTTGGACGAAAGGGCGCACCGGCCGAGAAATAGCGAAGGGCAGGGCAGTCAGGCGTGGCAGGGTGAACGCGAACATGTGCGGAAGATGACAGTGGTAGATGAAGCTTTGAAAGGCAGGTTCAGATCTTCAGACGGGGTTGCGGCACAGTGGCGCAGTGGCGCCGAAATAAGCGCCTGTCAGTAGTCCTCCCTCCGAAACTCAAGTCATTTATCCTCGTTGAATTGTCACGCCCACCAGCAGGACAACTTCAGGGAGGGATATACTGGTAACATTGTACCCCACAAAACTTTCAAATTAGCAGAGGTCGCCCAATTGCCCGAGAAAATCCATTGGCCAGGGCCAACATCGCTCGCACCTCGGCCGCCGCGGCGTGTTCACCTCGACTCCAGGCTCTACGTTTGTCTACTCCTACTGCTACAACTGTGTCGATTTATCTACTAACTCTACCCATCCGACCGAACTTGCCTGCCATCTCCGCGAGATGATGCGCTTCCGCGTCCCTCGAGGCGTCGGACACAGCCCTGCGATCACATACACTCGCGGGCGGCCGCGTCGACTCTGCTGACAGGCTCCATGGACATGCGCCACGGACTCAGCGAGGTGAGACGGGACATGGGGCGACTACTGGGCACAGCCTTCGTCTGGAAAGCAGACGGGTGTGATCATCTTGGTGGGTCCCAACTGGGTGAGACACTGACATCACTAGGCATGCGACAAACCATGTTGACTTCACACCAATGTACGCGAAGCACCAAAGGAATCACTATCCCAGAAGTCAGGTTGTTAAGGAATGTAAAGTACAGCTATGCGCGGCTATGGATACAATTGAACTGCAATAATGTTAGAGCTACACCAGAGCGTCAAGTCAAACAAATGCCCGCATTGTCGTGCAACGAGCGACGGGGTTGACTGAAAATGTGTCGTCCGGTTCGTGAGTTGACCGTCAAGCTCTTCATTGGACCGTGAAGCCAGTGGCGCGCCTGGTCAGCGCGTGCTGCCCGACATAGGATCGCGAAGGACTCACTAAGACCATGTCATCGAGCGAACCGTGCTGTGCGACCGCTACGAGCACCGCCTGGTGGTTCGCCGCCGCGTTGATGCTCGCCATCCTGTACGTGCCCTTCGGAAGGCTCTTCGTCGACAGCTGCCCGTTCTCCGCGACCGCGTTCAGGCCCGAGAAGAACGCGGACTGTCCGTCTGGTTCATGCACATGGATGTTTCACGAACCAGCCCGTCTCGAGGTTGCGGATGGCGAGGACGACGGTGAAGTTCGTGTTCGCGAGGACAGACCCGAGGTTGGGCGGGTTGACGAACTTGGCGGAGGGCATCGCGGTCGTGGCGGCGATGGCACCCATCGGCGCGGCGTTGCACGAGCCCGCCTTGACCTGGGTTCCGTTCGTCGTGAGCGGGAGGTTGACGGTGGAGCAGTAGTTGATGAAGTTATTGGAGGAGGTGATGGAGGCGATTTCGCCGGACTCGGAGCTGAACCTGGGGCGTCGCAATTAGGGAGGGCACACTGTCACTCAAAGAGCGCACTTACTCGTTCGTGCCGTCATCCTCGAACCCGGTGTTGATCAGTGAGTCGAGGAGCGTGAGCGAGGACTGGGCGGCGGTGTCATTTCCGCTGCCCGTAGCAGTGCCGACACGGACACGCTGGTCGCAGCACCTCCGGTAGCACTCGCTGCGACAGAGGACGCCGCAGAAGACGTGTAGTTCGAAGATGACGAGGCCCCGGTAGCAGCAATGCGTTGTTGAAGATCATTCTGTGTCGTGCAGGTGATGCTCGTGCCCTGCGAGTTGACGAGCGGGAGCGCGGCGCAGCTACACGGGTTGCTCAATGTCCCTGACTGCAGCGAAGATAGGGATAGGACACAACGTACATCAATCGGTTCCGCACGACTGGAGTACGCATGCCACGTCAGTGCCAGTTGTGCAGGATGAGTCAGCCGGCAGGCTCGCAAACTGGAATGGGCAGATGCGCGTCAGGCCGCGTGACTGGAGGGTTGATGTGCGGAGCATGGGCTCGGAGAGCCAGAGGGCGGAGGTGAGATGCGCGGGATGTGGACGTGTAGGAGAGGGAGGCATAGTCATAGTGCATGCACGAGGAGAGAAGAGTGGAGAGGGCTGACGCACTGACGCACTCACTTGAGTGTTCTCGGCTCGTACTTCCTCGCGAATCTTCCTGTTCGGTGGCCTCTCCTCCCCCTCGAGACGAGTCCCGGTCCTGCACTTGTCCGCATGGCTCGTCTGTCTATCTCGCTGTCGCCCTGCGTCAGCGAGGGGACTTGCTTGTCTTAAGGGCTGTCCGTGTGGTACGGTAGAGGTCGGGTCGGCAGGGTGCGAGAAAGGCGACACGCGCCGGCCTGCCTGCCTGTTGACGGAGGTTGAGAACCACGGGTCGAAGCTGTCGTAGCGTACAGGTTCCTCTGCGAAGGCGGCCGAGAACACTGGTCCGCCGGTATAACTGCTCGGCGACAACCGATGGAACCGTCGCGCAGCGCCGCAAGGCGAGAACGCGCGTGTTCTCTGTTTGAGAGGGCCTGCAGACGCGGCACGCTTGGGGAGAGATCCGTACCATCCCGCAAGCTATGCGGGGTCGTAGGCGGGGTCAGGTAGGGACCGGGATTTGGCACGTATGTCGTAGCAGAATTGAGGATTTCGCCGTCGCTCCTGCTGCGTAGCAGGGAGCGTTTGCCCGGGCCGCTGCTCGTCTCGACGTTCATGTCCTTACCGAGCCAGAGACGCCATTCGATTCGAGTGCGTTGCCAACGGCGCGTTCGCACCGACCAATTTCACGTGGTGTAAGCCTGTGAGCTTTGCCCACGATTAGAAGAATACAAACGGGAGACTTCGTGGAGGAGAGGGAGGTCGAGGGCGAGTGACTTCGTACTCACTGAAGTCGTTCCGATTATCCTCCCGTCTGCGCCGGTCCATCCGAGCGCCTGTCAGTGCATCCTCCAGGTGCTTGGCTGAGTGCACAGGCGTGCTCGGAGGCATGACCAAGCCCCGCCATGCTTGAAGGACCGAAGACCGGACTCGAGCTTCGAGACGGCGTTGCCGAACATGTCCTCGAGTCCACGCATTTGGACTGTGGACTGGGCCATAGTGTGCTGCGCCTCGAGGCAGAACTCGAGCGCCGTCTCGAGCTGTTTCGACAGCGTGTTGAGGCGTTCCATGAGCTCGTCGGGGATGGTGGCGGTCGGAGGCGGCGGGGTGGCGGGGTGGCGACAATCACTGGTGCGGGAGGTGGCGACGGCGATGGCGAGCGCGATCTCTCTCAGGCGTTCCTTTGACGATCACGCTGTTCTTGCTCCTCCTCAACCATAGCCATACCCGTCGGCTCTGGCGTCCCTGGTCGACCGAGTTCGTCTCCGTCGCCTCCGCTCTACGTCGTCTTCCGCAGCCAGCTGCTCCTCATCTTCCTCGTCCACCCTCTCCAGCTCGTGTGAGACGATCGTGTTGATGCTTCGAGCGTCATCATCGGAGATGTAGTGTTCTTCGGACGATTGGTCATGGTGCCAGTTGCGCACGCTGAGGCTTCGAAGCATCTCCATCTGGCGCCGACGTTCTTCCATGAGCTCGCGCATCGTGCCCACTTCGCGCTCCTGCGTCGGCGTACCAAGGGTAGCGAGTCTATGCTTATGTGCTTATCGCGGACTACGGGTTGCGAGTGCGACTCACCTTCGGCACCGTCAACCGTCTCCCGCTAATGGTGGCACAAGTCGTGCACCGTGTTCAGGTACAACGCACGTACAAATCGCAGACACGATGGAGCCGTGGAGGAGGAAGGGGCAGAACGCGCGGCGGAGTGAACACGAACGCGAGGGGAAGACGAAGAGGAACGCAGTACAAGGATGGCTCAATCACGATTGATCCTGGTATCGTGCAAGCTTGACCGATTTAAATAAGCGCCTGTCAATACTGCCTCACACCGATACTCAACTCATTTATCCTCGTTGAATCATCACGCCCACCAGCGACAAAACTTCAGGATGTGATATATTGGTAACATTGTACCTTAGAAAACTTTCAGGTTAGCAGATGTCACCCAACTGACCGAGAAAATCCAATGGCCGGGGCCGACATCGCACCTCGGCCGCGGCGTGTTCTCCTTGACTCTGCCTCAGGCTCTGTGATTGTCTACTGCTACTGCTACGAGCTTGTCTACTTACTAACTCTACCCGCCCGAACTTGCCTGCCAACTCCGCGAGATGATGTGCCTCCGTGTCCGTCAGGCGTATGATCGCATTCGATGTCGACTGTCGACGGGGGCGGTCAGTGCTCGCTCCCTGAGTCCTCACACGCCGTTCTTGGTGGGCTAATGCACTCGGCCGTTGATTCCGTGATCGCAGCCGCTTCGACTCTGCTGACAGGTTCCGCGGACTCGGCGAGGTGAGACGTGAGACGGGACGACGGGCAACTACTGGGCGTGCGGAGAGGTCGCACAGCCTTCGTCCGGAAGGCCCGCGTGATCATTTTGGTGAGTCGCCGACTGGGTGAACACTGCGAAGTCGAGGGTACGTCGGACAAGCGCGCAAGCGCAGAACATGGGTGTGTAGGGCCCTTGAAGGCGAACACGCCATGAGGACACAGGCGCGTCGAGCGGGGACAGTCCTGCGTGCTGAACGGGCAGATGCGAGTGCGCGCGTCGTACGAGGGCGCGTGACTCGTGAGTTGATGTGCGGAGCAAGGGCGCGGAGCCAGAGGGCGGAGGTGAATGCGCAGGATGCGCGGGATGATGCGGACGTGTAGGAGAGGGAGGCGCAGTGCATGGACAAGGAGAAGGGTGGAGAGGGCTGACGGACGGGCGCACTCATGAGTCCCGGTCCTGCACTCGTCCGCATGGCTCGTGTGTCGATCTCGCTGTCGGCCTGCGTCAGCGAGGAGACTTGCTCGTCTTGAGGGCTGTTTGTGTGAATGGTACCGTAGAGGTCGGGGGTCGCCAGAGGTACGAGAGAAAGGCGACGGCCGAGCGTGCTTCGTTGCGCACTGAGGTACTTTGCTCGGTGCGCTTGCGAGCAGGCGGTACGTGGTTTTGGTTTTCGCCCCGGGACTGACGGCGTGTAGCGCAGAACTCAACGCGTGCATTGGTATGACCTCGAGTGGTGAGACAGAGACGGCGACGGCGGGGTCGCAGCCTTCGTCGGGGCCGCTTGTGTGGTCAGCTCCGTGAATGGTCGATCGAACGGAACTTGGCGAGGTCGAGGACGGGGTTGACAGATGGCGGATGTGGAGGCGCGTCGAGTGAGGAAAGATGAGCGGACGCGGGAGGTTGAGGGCGAGTGGCTTCGGTACTCACTGGAGTCGCTCCTATTTCCATCCTGGGCTTGACGTCGCGCGGCCTCGAACTCCGAGACAGTGGGGACGGTAAGGTCACCGGGCGCGCGGCGAGATTCCGCACAGCCCAATGTAGGCCCTCCATACGAAGGGGTGATGGAGGTTGAGTGGCCAGGGCGTGAGGTGGGATCCGAGGGATCATGCAGGCGCGTTGAACGGGCTCCTGCGCCTAGTCGTTGAATAGGCAGAGAACGTGCTGCGACTTTGTGAATGGTGGTCTTGTTGTCCTCGCCGACGATATTGATAGGGAGTGCCTGATTCTGATGTGCAATATGCCTGTCTCAATGCGAGGGACGTTAGCTATTGACAGTGAGGAACGTACACGCACCGATGATGTCTTTCAAACGGCTCAGACTCGAATCCTTCGGGACTCAGCCTCTCGTCTCGCCGTTGATGAACAGTCCATGAGACCTCTTGACGTCGTTGATGTCAATCTACACACGGCCGGGGTGTGGTGAGATTGGTGAGATTATACCGGCGCATGAAGCTGCCTTGCGACGTACCTTTCCGCCCTCCTCCCAAACTTCTGCATGCTGCCTACCCAGGACCTTCGAGTCGAAGAATATGTTTTGCGTTCGGCGGGAATGGCCTTCGCGTTCATTTGGCAATTGATCTTGATGCGCAGGCTGTTGACGAGCGAGAAGGATGTGGATTACGGAATGGGCGATGGTGAGTTGGAGGCGCAGCGCATGGACAGGGTATAAGGAGACACTTAGATTCGCGCCACTCAAACAAGCGCCTGTGAGTATACTCGCTCGCTGGTACTAAATCCATTTATCCTCGTTGAACCCTCATGCGCACCGACGTCAAAACTTGATATAGCGGTGTGTCAGCTATTTCCCATCGGAGGAAACTTTCAGAAGATTGAAAGCTGACCAACTGACCAAGAAATGGGTGAGCGAGCTCGGTCATACATACTGCGATACTGCGTCGAGTGCCGCCTCGAGAAGGCCGTTCCATGATCATTTCATGGATAGAAATACGTGGGATAGAATGAAGGAATTATGTGGAAGGGGTTGGACAATTAGAATGGAGAATGGACAGGATTACGAGGAAAGGGGTTCAATTACGAGGAAGGGCGTCTGATTACGGTTCGATTATGGGTAGGGCTAGTAGCTATAGCATGGCACTACTGCGTGAGCGCTGAGTGAGCAAAATGAAGCAAAGGAGAGAAATGAAGCAAAAAAGATTGGCGAAAGTATCAAAGTGTCGAGTGATCTCTTTGGTTATGCAGTACTTGCTCGTGGAGCCAGCAGTCGAACAGGGTCGTTGTGGCTGGATTGCTGAAGTCAGTTGGTTCGGCAAGGGCGTTACGAAGCCATTGGGTGACTTCGATGACACAGTTCTGCGTGCAAGTGTGGAGATCGAGAACAGGTGGGCGGATGTTGTCTTGTGCATGGCGAAAACTAAACTGAAATTCGGAGAGTCAGCCTGAGGTTCTGTAAATGATTGGAAAACAGTCTCTCTCACCGTGAGTCGCTTCAGCGGATCAACAGGCAGATCATCAGACTCCGATGTTGCTTGCAAAAGCAACCGTGCACGAAGCGTCGACAGATCACCGTAGTCGCGATCCACAAGAACGGTGTTGCGCACAAGGTGTGATCAGGGTGCCCTGGTCCGTGCAACCAGCGAAGCAAGCGGCCTTGAAGGATCCGCTCGTATAGACTGCGCTCGCTCTGTGGACTGCCTGGAGTGAACAGAAAAACAATGAGGCGAACAACGTCATGCGGCTTGTTCACGGTGCGGTCGTAAAGTGTTCTGAGGATGACAACCGGGTCCAGACACCGGTCTCCAAACGTTCTCTCATCCGGCGATGTAAAGAGCTGTTGTGCGAGTAAGTATATGAGTAAGTATACAGCAACTTGAACGAGAGCAACTTTAGGCTGGGCACATACCTCAGTCAAGCTCAGTATACCCGTACCCTCAGAGTCTGTTGCAGTGAAATCCAGATTGAACCCACGGCGGAATGCAATGAGCTCTGCAGCTGAATTGGAAATCTTGCCTAACACGACGGATGAGATGAGCTGGCGAGTGTACTCTAGTCTCTTAGCCGCATCGGGTGCAAATCCAATCCGATGAGGCTGAAAGACATAGTATCTCAGCATAACTCTCTCGGCGGATTTGAACTGACATTGAGCGTACCTGCATACCGAAATGATGCATGAGGAGGCGCCATACAGGATGAGACCAATACGCCCCTTCTGAGGGGAGGCGCTCATCATAACCAAGCTCAAACCATGGGCGAAGCTCCTCTGCTGCACTCGAGTCAAACTGTTTGAGGAGTTCAACCGACATTTCGAATGCGCGGTCACCCAAGATTGCCCAGAGGATGACAAGAGGGTGGATCGGCTTCGGTGCTAGAAGATGGTGACCCATTGTCAATGCAGCAACCATACCGTGTGCCGAGAGCATCCGCACTCGCTCTTCCTCCAGTGTGACGGCATCAAGGGCTGGAACGGCAAAGTCATGGTGCTTCTGCCACAGACCCCATGGCATAGCCAGCGGTTCTGGGTAGCGTGCCGGTGGTGGATACCCAAAATCTGCGTCTTCGGGAGGGTCCGGAAGCACCCTCAAGATCTCTCTGAGTGTTGCTAGTTCTGGGCCACGCCCAAGAGCAGGTCCACTGAGCATATCGTAATTAGAATTGAGCCCATCAGTGAAAGAGTGATTGCTTACACGTAGATCCCCCTAGTCAGTGGGTTGAGGAATGCAGATAGCGGAGTGTCATGAACCACGGTCCCCAATGGAGCCCTATATGTCGGTAGGAAGGTCGCACCGTCTCTATTCTGAAGGTGATAAGCAAGGAATGTCGTCACTGTGCGAGCTGCAAACTTGATGTTGGGTGCTGTCATATAGACTTGAGGACCGCCCTCCGCTGCGAAGTCTCAGCGCAAGCGCTGTAGAACGCATCCTTGAATCGGAGTGCGGTCGCTGAATCGGCAAGTACTGGCTGCAATAGGCTGGCCTTCCAGTCCTAGCATTGTCTTTGTCAGCTAATGCAAATAGTATGCAGGACGAGTAACTCACTGCAGAAGCCACCTGATAATGAGAGTTTCTGAGAGCAAGGTTGCCTCGGATTCGTTCAAGACGAACGGATTAGCAGCTGAACCTTCCATTTGGCTCAAGATGAACGGATGCGTAGCTGAACCATCCATTTGCTTGTATACATTAACTTTAGTCACATAGAAATGGTATCGTAAGTGATTGTGCACGCACGACTCTATTGCCCAGGCGCTGGCGGTTTGGCGGGGGAGCAGCACTCTAATGAAACAGTGTAAGCAAATCAGAATTGAAACAAACAGTAAGGATCGCACGCACCAGATCATCCAGGCTTTCAGACCGAAAGCGGCGGAGCCCTATTGGAGACATCCGATCGTCTGGAAAAAACAGTGGACCAGGATCGGGGAATGGGGCAAGTGAAGAGGTACGACCAGTAGCGCCACCCAAGGGCCTATCCTGGGAAGGGGATGCCTGCTGAGGTTGTTCAAGCATAGGTTCCACCGGTACTGCTACCGGTACTGCTACCACCGGATGTACGGCAAGTAACTGCTGAGGGTCAATAGCCATAGCCACCTCCGCAGTGGGCTACGTAGTGCATAGTGAGTAAGAATGAATTCAAAAAGAATTCAAAAAGAGTTCTACACACGAGCGACGCTGCAGGAGGTACATGGGCAGTGATAACCTGTTCCCAGTCAAGTGGACGTGGTGGCACATTTGCCAGGCAATGGCTGCGTGTACAGAAGGTATCAGTGGCTTCAGTAAGTTGTGGTGGCCGAAAGCGAGCAAAGAAGCGCCGCGAGTAGCATCGGTGCGAGAGCTGAGGGTCAATTGGGTGTCCAGCAGCAACAAAGGCTGAAATTGGACCCGAGATCGCAGACTCAACAGGAACTAAGATGGGTAAGACGTAAGACGGGCGAAATACAGGCCATTGAATGAAAAACGTTCAACTCACCAACAGGAATGACCACCCTATTAGGTTCAAGTGCGCCCCGAAGTTTCACAAACTTGCTCTTCATCGACGAGAAGGAAGCCGACCGAGAATCTGTAGTAGGCTTTACAAACTGAATCTTCACGACGTCTTTCATGCGCAGTGTAGGCAGAGCCCAGTTTGATTGGGAGGTCGGGAAGATGAGGCGGTGCTGCTCGCAATGCCGGCGGACATGTTGATCAATCTGAGACTCAGGATCCTGGTCGTCGAGAGCCACCGAGATGACAAGACCGTGTTCTCTGAGGAGACCAAACAGTGTCTGCTTCTCCACCTCAGTGATTGCAAAGCCATGAACAAACAGTCGTTTCCCATCTTCCACCTGATTGCAAGCCTCGTAAGAGATAAAGACGAACAAAAGGGAAACAATTCACCGAAAATGGCAAGATTACGATGTCAACCACTTCTCCAGGGGCAAATTGTGCACGAGCATTGAGCACCTAACCAGAAATGCAGCATTAGACATGCAGCGACGTCAACCGTACTTCGGAAACACGTACCTGGCCTCGGTTTGAGGTATCCAGTGGCAGTAGCTGCACACTGTGAGCTCGTCTTGTGTCTGAAGATTGCAATGACAGAGGTGGGAGCTGGAACGCTTGGATTGGCGGAGCAAGGGGAGCGCCACCGAAAGCTCCTTGGCTACCAATTGGCCTCACATGAAGTGGGAGCGGTGTAGGCAGACGAGGACTGGGTAGGTAGTAGACACATCAGTATGGTGACCAGGCACGAACAGAGAACAGGACACACATTGTAGGATATCTGTTTGGTTCAGCGGAGGCACGAAGAGCTGGTAAGGCGGGAAGATCAATCCTGAAGGCAATAAGGCAATAATGAGTACTGTCAGGCTTCGTACTCTCCCAACTTATGCAATGAAGACGAACCTGGGTTCAGACAAATTGGACAACTCGCTACTAGCCTGAGACAAGTCTGACGAGGTCGACCTAGGGGGACGCCGTGCAGAGCTAAAGACCATTGGTTAGATGCTCGTTGTCAGAGAACACTTGTTTGGTGACGCACAATGGCTCCTGTATGCTCCCAATGAATGTGTTCATATGTAGACTCTGTTCTGCACACGAGTACGAAAAAGGGGAGAATGAGAGGTGAGAGTGTTAAAGAAAGAAGAAGAAGAGGAACGGTACGGAACGAAGAAGAGAGAGGGATGTGGCAACGCAATGCTGAAGTGTTTCATAGGTTGCCGCAATCCATCCTGCAGTAACAATGGATCTGGATGGGCCTCGGCAACCTACCTCATTTCAAGAAGACTGATTGGCTGGCACCCAATTGTACGTGCTTGGGGTCATAGACTATGGCCGGAGACCCTTGGACAAAACACATTGCTGGACAAAATGGCTGTTGTATACTATGTACTGACGGGAACTGATGGGAAGTGAAGGGTTGGAACATGAGAGGATGTGAGGGGACGTGATGGGACAGGAAGTCAAGTTTCATTCAAGTTCACGAGAGAAATCGTGGTATTCCGAGTGGAGCGGAGTGCAAGGTAGGAAAGTGACGCAATGAGATGTAATGTAAGCACTTGAGAATGGATGTGATACCGTAGGTAACCGTGGCATACTGCGTGGGGAGATGGGATTGATCGCTATTGCTCGGAAGCACGAGTGTGCCCGACAGAGCCCATTCGTCCCCCTGTGAGCTCGAGTGGTCTTGAGTGGACCCTTGTGCCCCTGAGCGCTCCCTCGTGCCCCCGAACGCTCCCTTGTACCCCCGAACGCTCCCTTGTGCCCCCTTCACTTGCTCAGTAGCGCATTGGGGTTTTGTCCGAGACGGGCCTTCATAGTGAGGCCACATGCCGATAATACTCGCTGAAGCGCCGCCGTTCCGTATGACCGCCTATCAAGTTCTCAATCGAAGACAAGCTGAGGAATCGCACGGTCGGCCATGCTGTGTGTCACAGGCAAACGAACCACGGACTCGCTGAGGTCCGCGGCCGAGTGCACTGGAATACCATCGCCAAGAAAGGAAGGTGCAGTAGTTCGACACATTGACGCCAGCAAGACAAGACTCCATTGTTGCGTCGGATGCAAGGATACCTATCATACACGCACTTGGTATTGACGTTCACCATACTTCAAGCTGGTTTACAGCACTTTCTCGACGCCGTCGGGCAATTTATACCCTCCTTGACGGCGAACCTAGAATGCGAGGTCAGAGCCCCTATTGCGAATAAAGCGCACGCGCTGCGTACCTCGTCGAAGGTATCCATCAGCAGGAGACTTTTATCATGGCCCCATAGCTCGCTCTGAATCTTGCCATCCCGAACACACCGTGCGACCTCATCCGCTTCGAAATGCCATCCTCCACCCACATAGTGAAAGGCTCGCTTCTCCTCGCGAACCACGACGCCGCTGCCTGGTTTATCAAAGTACTGGACGACGAAATGTGACGGCTTAAAGATTGGAGTGCCGATGATGATGTTCCCGTTGCGGTACCGAATTGTCGCACCGAAGTGTGCTGTGGGCAGCGTCATACTGCACGTGAGGACTGCCTGAGCCTTCAGTGTCTCGGTGAAGTTAACGATCCAGCTTGTACTGCTGTCGACGCCGGTCTGTAGTGTCTTCACCATAGACGCGCTAACAGAGGTGGGGAGGGCCTTCTTGTTTGAGGGGTGCTCATAAAGAGCGAGCACGGCCTGGGCAAGGGTCGTCAGAACACGCAATGAATACAACCTCCATCATACCCAGATCATGGGGTAAGGACCTCTGGAAGGTACGCTCGGTAAGTAAGTACATATTCAGCGATAGGCGAGAGAACGTACAGATCGAGAAGCGCTCCTCCGCCCAGGTGCGGGTCCATCATTCTGTGAGACTTGGGGATGTCTGCGCGATGTACGAAATTATAACTCCCAACATAGGAAGATACTTGGTGACTTGGCTTACTGTCAATGTCGAAGTCATGCGACAAGTCTGCGTGCAAAAGAACTGGGTCGCCTAGAGTGCCCTCCTCCGCAATGCGCTTCACCTCGAGGGTCAAAGGCTGGAACCGCGTCCACATCGCCTCCATGAAGAACAGTTTGCGCTCCTTGGCAATCTTGATCAGTTGCCGCAGCTCAGCTGCGTTGGATGTGGTCGCCTTCTCGCATAGGACGTGCTTGCCTGCGAGAAGCGCGGCGAGAGCGTTCGTGTAATGCTGCGTGTGTGGCGAACCTTCCGCAAAATAAAGGTAAGTCCATCCTGCAGGTTTTTCGTATAATGGTACACCCGCGCACCGATGTAGACCGCGTCGACATCCTGTGTTCAACATTGCACTAGTGAGCGTCTCGGCGGGCATGACTCGGAGTGGGAGGCGCGCACCGGATCTGTGAAGACCTCCTCGTATGTTCCGTATGCACGGATAGGCTTCCCCTTCGCGTGTGCGGCGATGAAGTCTACGGCCTTCTGCACTGCGCCATGTCGAGACCCGACCGCTACGACCTTGTGGACAACATCGACGGTTCCACGCCTATGCAAAGAACGTTCGAACCTATTAGACTGCCCGAAGAACTCGACAGATATGTCGCAGAAGGCTACTCACGTAGCAGGATCCACTAAGGAGTCCTAACGTATACGGTACGAATTCAGAAAATTCAGAACGATCTGATAACATTGCTGCCGCCACACGGACCTTCACGAATTCCATGGCGATTCGGCCAGTGGAGACAACACCCCATCGCAGTACGAACATTTGAGTCGATGCCATAATTGCGGTGCTCAAGTTCTAGTAACGGGGACACAACGTCCACTAGCCTTATATACTGGTCAGAGGACAAGACGTACGGTGGCCCGTCGGAAGCACAGGTCAGGAACGGCCCGGATGCCGGCTCAGGGCCAATCTCTGCAAAGCTCTGCAAGTCAACATTCGACCCTCGACGCTGCGATCATGGGTATCGAGGTAAGTACATGAAATACAGTGCATCACTGCAGCGTCACCTGCTCCCTCCTGTCGTACATACTCCCACCGACTATTATCCAGGAAGGCCACATGCCCCTATCTCAACGCCCGTAAAGCTTCTTTCACAGTACTGCGTTCGCTGAGCAGGGAAAGCAGCTGCCACCGTTGATCGTGTGTCTCACGTTCTCGCAATGGCAGCTCTTCCTCGACCCCATCGTTGTCGCCTAGCGCCATTCGCATGGCCGCTGCTGACTTGTTTGGCAGCACAGCTGGCGAGACTGTGAAAAGGGTCTCGAAGGCGGAGACGGGAAGAATGAAACTGCTCGTTTTCTTCCCAGAGGTTTGAATGGAGGTGATGGCGTGCGACGTTGAAGTAAGGGAGAGTGCTTGAGAGATGATTTGCTTGAGCTTCGCCTGCGCGAAGGAATGAATTCGCACAAACGGCGCAGACGACAGGAAAGCTCACCTCGAATCCAAGCATCATGAGTTGTGAAACGAGTCTCGAGGGCGCGCCAAGGTTGCTCTGCGCACACACAAGGTTCATACGGTCAGAGATATGTTGCAAGGTGAACCCCCGAGATATTGAAGCTAACTGCAGTGGCAGCCTACTCCCTGGAGGTTCTGCCGAGTATGTTAGAGTACAGTCAGAGGAACTCGACAGCCACGTACCTCCACGTTCTTGGAGTACCTGAATTCCTCGGTCGGCAGCAATCTCGTCCTTGTATTGCTGAGGTCGCGACTCCAGTGGCACAGCGAATTGTTCAAGTTGCCGTACGCGCTCCCGCTCCCGCCTTCCCAGCCCAACCGTCCACCTCTTCAACCTGTCTGAGCGAAGTGTCGCCGTGTCATAGCTGTCCGCTCCCTGGTACGGTAGTGTTCGTCGCCGCTTCCGCGGTGGTGGCTTGGGGAGGTCTGGCGGCGGTGTGGGCGGTGCGAGATGTGCGGAGGTGTCAAAGAGAGATACTATCAGCGAGTTGTGCAGCTGCACTACATGAAAATGTCAGGAGAACAAAGGCGATGTCTACTAGGACACGAACATAGTTGCGTAGTCTCGAGGAGTGCCTTGACTTGCTCGTCGAATTCGGTACGAGATATGTGCGCTGTCAGATATTCGCGCAAAACATGCCAGTACTGAGGCGCCTTTGGACCGAGCGCAGACACTAGCTGGTGTCTTGTCGTGGTCGTCGACGGCAAGGACATGAGCGAGACTAGCAAAGGAGAGCGGAGCAAGTTGTTGTGGCTGCACCGTAAGTACTGTATCGGGCCAAGATCTCGGCCACTAGGCCTCAAACAGCTGCTACTCTTCCCATGGCCACGAGTTGAATACTTACTCACCGGGAACAATACTTGGGAATTGGTTGTCGAACATGCAATGAACAACGCTCCTGGTTAGAGAACCGTTTCGGAGCATGTTTGAAGTCCGAAGGTATGCCGAAAATACGAAGGATATTCAACGAATTACCAAAAAACGAAATTCGTCGACCGAAAATATAACATCTTCGTCAATCTTTTGGATCCCAAATGTGCTCCGAAACGGTTCTCCACAAGGAGTGGTTTCCGTTGCATGTTCGACAGTTGACTCGGAAGTGCTGTTCCCGGTGACTGTCATGAAGCTATCATCTGTTCTTCGCATAGGCTTACTTACAGGCTCCTACAGCAGAAATTGTGAATAGGAGTGATGAATCCGAGCGATGATACCCGGATTTGGTAAGTATTACCTAAGCACACTCACCCCGACATTCTCGTCACGGTTTCCGGCTTCCAGCCCAAAAATGAGACTATTTTAGACTATTTTTGTTGTCGTTGTATCCTCAGAGATTGTAACAACTAGCTCTAGGCCCGCAAACGATCTCTAGCGGTGTGTGCCACTCAATTGAGGTTGACTGGGATATATGGGCGTCCATAAGTTGTACCCTTGTCACGGAAATATTCACGACTCTCATATTCATGCTCATAAATCAGTAAAAGTGATGAAACACATCTTCAAAGTGTACTATGATACAATCACACTCTAAACGGGATGATTGTGTTGCTCTTGGACCGGGAAGGGCTCTTAAAGTGCTGAGGTGGCCGAGATCCCAGCCCGATACAATAGGCGCCCGGGTACTCTTCATCCCGAATAGGCAACTCCGCCATATGCCTTGAGCACGACCTCGCCCGCGCCTATTTGCACAACTTGCCCACCATCCTTCACCATCTCACCGCAGCTCTCACTGAACGACTATACGATAATATAATAAATACACTATCCTGTCTCTTCATCTCTCCTTTCTGATTCTCGCTGCCTACGATCTCTTCCTCTCGGGGAAGCCACTGGTCTGCTCGCCCAACAGCGTCCTTATGAACGGTGAACGCCCTGTGACGTCCAAAGCCAGAGGAACATGTCGCTATTAGTGAGTGGACAGCGCTCTCTTTACGGCGATCAGCGCTGATGTGGATGGTCACCGCGCAGCAAACTCACCACGCGGCTGCTACGCAGGGAACAAGTGCAAGTTCCTCCACGGTGAGGCTGAGAAGCTCACACCCTACGACAAGAACAAGACGTGCCGATACTACGCCAATGGCTACTGCCGCCGTGGTGCCGACTGCTGGTTCAAGCACGCTGACCCGGGTCCAACCAACGCTGCCGTATCTACATCAGCACCACCGCCCGCGGAGGACGTGGAAGAGCCCTTCTGCTGCATCTGCTATGAGAAGCCTGTAACGTACGGCCTTCTGGCGGGCTGCAGTCACATCTTCTGCGTTGGGTGCATCCGCGAATGGCGTGCCTCCAACGGAAGTCGGATGATGTTGTCGCGTCGGTGTCACGAAGCAGTGTCCACTATGTCGAGCGTCCTCGAAGTTTGTTACGCCATCGAGTCAATTCTTCCCGGAGGGTCACCCGCGAAAGGCTGCTATCATCGAGGAGTACAAATCGAGCATGGCTAGGGTGCCTTGCAAGTACGTCTTATATTTAGTGCCCCGCGTCAACATTGGCTGATAGTACGACACAGGTACTTCCAGCAGTCACCCGTCGAAGACAGGTTCTGTCCATTCGGCAAAGATTGTTTCTTTCAGCATTGCAACGCCGACGGTTCTCCTTACGTCTTCGCGCTTGGTGTCGAACACAACATGAGGGTGAGCCACTCTGTCCTCTGACTATCCCATTTACCCAATGGTACTGTAGGTCTTTAGACGGCGACAGGAAAGGGAACGATATGCTAATCTCCGTCGGATGATGAATAGCGCTCTCATGGGGTATGATTACGATGACGACGACGCCAGCCTCTCAGACATCCCTGAGGAGCGTGACTTCGACCAGGGAAGTGATTCGGACACTTCATGTCCCCGGATGACAACCTCGGCACACCTCCGCATTTCCCTGGTCAACGACAACGTGAGGATGGAGGATATGGTTGCAAGACTAGTACGTGATGGCGTTTCCTATTTTCCCCTTGCCCTCAACGGGTCTGATTGCTCTGTCTAACTGAACAGGCGATCTTACTAGATACTCGAGTAGGCAATGCGCCTTACCTCATGGACGTCCGACGCCCCATCGCCCGTCGGTACAGACGAAACACTGGTGAATACATCGGTGACAGTCACTTCGCGCAGCCAATCCCCACTGCCAATACCTGCACCCAGGGCAGCGACCCCTCCCATTGGCACTTCCGACCCAGAGGCGCTCCGCCCCGACCGAGCAACGTCTGAGCCCATCCCTCGGAGCCGCTTCAGCACCGTCGTCGATCGGCAACCACGATCGATCTCGATCAGTCGAAGCGTCGCCCTCGACGAGGCGCGCCCTCTTCCTGGTTCTGCTACCAATGCGCTTGCTCCGACGGACCTCAACGCAACCCCAACACAAGGTGATCGTGTGCAAAGCGACGAGCAGGTTTCGCGCGAGGCTGAGGCATTGCTCAGTGAGGCATCGGAGTTTGATAGGCGGGTCGAGGATGTCATGCGCTCGCTGGAGGCTAGCGAGCTTCCTGCTCACCTGCGGCTCCAGTCGTTGAGCCTCCGCGCGAGGGTGCCAGGCCTCCTTGCGCTGACGCTGCTGGCCGAAGCATTGCATGACAGTGACCCGCCCTTCTTGACCGATGGTCGCGGGCGTGTCGTATGGAGTAACACGGCCGCTGGGCGCCACCGCGATGGTCGGCGAGTCCGCTCTGCGACCACCCCGGGGACTACCCAACAGAAGGGGCGGAGAGAGGTGCCGGACACCGAGACGGTCACGGTGCGGAACACGGAGGACTCGGCGGACGAGAGCGTGGCTAGGCAGACTAGTCGCCCTCGTGCTCCACGCGCCCAGACGAGTGGTGCGGCTGTAGAGGGAGAGTCGTGGGTGCCGGTGGACGCGTGATGGCTGTTGGTACATGGAAGTATAGCGTGCGTGATCTGCGAGACCAGATGTGTGGATCGCTGTGGGACTGCTTTCGTTCGAGGATTGTTATGCAAAGTTGTACTATAGTGCTTTCAACCATGTGACATCGTCGTACCGTCCGCTTGAGCTGGAGTGCCATCGACTGTGCTGCATGGGTCAATCGCAGAGAGAGACCGCGGCGAGTGAGGCAGCACGGGTGCAAGCAGGGGACATCTGTCTTCGACGCATGCACAGGAGGCATGTCATCTGGGAGCGAGATCTGTATCTGGCGCCCCAGTTTAGGTGTGCATGTTTGTGCGTGCCATTGGTATTGCCGGTCCTGGTCCAGGCAGGACGGGATGTAATCTGCACGTAATTCGCTCCGTCTTCTAAACGACCAACCTCGTATCCATCTACCGACGTGTCCCGAACGCCCACCATCGTCTTGCTCAACACCGGTGTCAGCGATCAGCGGCTCCGAACCCACTTACCGCCGACTACTTGCAGCTGCATCCGGGATCCGACTGTGATATGGCTACTGCTCCCCCACCACAGGCACCGACAACGATCTCCGGGGACGGAAGGACAAAGAGAGCGAGAGACAGGAGAACGGTCGAGGCAAGTCGTCGTCCCCGATACCTTCGCCCGACTCCTCCAGCGGCCGGCGTGGACGCTCGCGGACGCGTGCAGTGGCTCGCACCCGGTCGAGTGACGCACTTCGGCGACGGTGCGTAGGTCTCCAAGTCCATCGTGGCCGAATCTAACCGTTCGTGTGCAGAGGATACCATACGCTCATGTCCTCCTTTGGCAAGGCGTTCCATGTCGAGAAACGATGGAAGCTTATTCGCGAGATGGGGTCCGGAGCGTACGGCTATGTCATGTTAGTCTATTCTTTACCGAGAACGCCGGACCGTCGTGTTGACGAAGATCTCGCAGCTCGGCCGCGGACGAGATCTCGGAGAGCCGGTGGCGATCAAGATGGTCACTCGCGCGACAGAGAAGGTCCAGCTTGCAAAGCGTGCATTGCGCGAGATCACCCTCTTGCGACACTTCAATCATGAGAATATCACCGGCCTCATAGATGTGGACTGTACTCCGGACTTGAGTGAGATGTGAGCCGCCACTACATTTATTTCGCTTGCGAAGAGTTGACAGTGTGCAGATATATCTTTATGGAGGTTCGTTATATATCAGGTTGTGCGAACGATTGTCCGGCTAACGGGGTTTTGACGACGGTGTGGGTAGCCGATGGAAGGTGCGAAATCCCCACCACACCACTCTCGTTGAGATCCCTGACTTCGCACCAGCGGATCTGCACCAAATCATAAAATCTGGACAGATGCTCAGCAATGAGCACGTCCAGTACTTCCTCTACCAGGTTCTCCGAGGCATGAGTATATTCACTCCGCGTCCGTCGTACATAGAGACCTGAAGCCCGGCAATCTGTTGGTAAACGCCGATTGTGAGCTGAAGATCTGTGACTTCGGTCTGAGTAGAGGGTTCAACTCAAAACCGGATGAGGAGCCGACCAACATGACCGAGTACGTTGCGACGAGGTGGTACCGTGCGCCGGAAATCATGCTTGCTTTCAAGTGAGTGGGCCCTGCTTACCGTATGTTATCTGATCACCAATGAGTGCATGATGAAGGGGGTACAACACAGCTAGTACGTGACTGTTCATGTAGGGTATCAAATGATGCTGAAGACTTGTCTTCAGTCGACGTCTGGTCAGTAGGCTGTATCTTCGGAGAGCTTATGCTTGGCAGGCCAGTATTCAAGGGGAAGGAGTGAGCACGGACCCTCTGTCCTTGCTTGCCAGCATCTGACACTTGTCACGCAGCTATGGTCAGCTCACTCCATGCAGGATACGAATGAATGTCCCATCTAACTACAAGTGCCCCTTCTGTCTGCAGTCGACCAATTGAACAAGATCCTCGAGATTCTCGGTATGTCGTGATGCACGAACATTTACCGGACTGCGATCGAGCAACAATGTGCCTAGGTACCCCGGAGAGCGACGTCGTCGATCGCATAGCAAGTCCAAAAGTGCGGACCGTGTGCCTCAGACTGTGTAATATTTGGGCTAACGAGTGTCGGCAGGCACGGGCGTACATACGGTCCCTGCCCTGGAAGAAAAGAGTACCTTTCTCAAAGGTTCTACCAGTAGCAGATTTCCAAGGTATACACTGCCTTTTGTGTACTCTTTGTGCGTCGCTGAAGACGTTACCAGCTCTTGATCTCCTTTCCAAAATGCTCACGTTCGATCCTGCGGCGCGAATCACAGTCCCTGAAGCACTCGACACCCCTGGCTTGCGTCGTACCACGACATCACCGACGAGCCCGACTGCCCTGAGCCATTCGAACGGTGGCGAACGCTCGAAGCTATAGAGACTCTGGAACAGTACAAGGAGGCGCTATACAACGAGATACAAGACTATCGCGGCGAAGTGCGCAGTATTCCTGTTGAGGAGTCGGAGCCGGAGCCGGAACTAGAACCAGAGCTAGATTCGGAGCTGCCTCGCCGACCCAGCGCACTACCGTCACCCACACGGGAGATCAAGCGCAAGCTAGAGGAGATTCGCGAGATGGCAGAGAATCTGCAGCCACCAGGAGTGGACGACGCGGTGTTTCTTGCCACGCCGGAGATGGCGCAGAGCGTCTTCGAGGGTCTGGAGCCGCCGGCGAAGCCCGAGGAGCGGTTGGCGGAGGACGACACGCCTTCGACGACGAAAACCCATTCCGAGGACGAAGCAGCCCGTTGACCCCATGGTTGCTTATTCGCGACGATCGAGCACGTATGTTCCGTCGCGGACGAACTCGCTATACGGCGGGTCCGCATCTACATCGTATCGGCCGACACCGTCGCGTAGGCCGTCTGGCGGCGGTGGCGAGGCCATCGGTGGGGCAAGCACAGTGGCTTTTCCGACGCAGAAGGAGGACTACGTCGTGCCGGCGCGATCGAGGACTGCGTCGACATACGGATACGATAGCGGCGCAGGCTGCTCAGGACACTCTCGACTGTGTCGATCTACGAGAGTGGGGAGGGCTTTGCAGGTGGGCTGGCGGATATTGCTCCCATTGGGAAGTATATTGTGCAGGAGAGAGATGAGGCACTTCCGTCGGAGATGCCCGGAGAGCTGGAGTCGCCGCCAAAGCAGGATGAGTAGACCTCTCGAAGTGTGTTCGAGCGACGTGTACTGTATGGATGGACTCGTTGCAGCTGCATAGATGACCCATGATCTAGATGTATCACTAGTGTAGATAGGCTCATGTCGACCGCAATGCATTCGCTGTGTACTTAGACTCAGTCGGAGAGCGCCGCTGGAGGGTGACAGGCGACGCGTCGCATAACATCGGCGCGACTGGTCACACTACGCGCCGTCACTCTGTCACACGGACCTTGGACGCGAGCGCGTCTGGCCACGGTCGACTTCATAACGCGACCATCATCCGCATTCGTTGCACAGTACTCTGAGCGACCTTAGAAATGCCTTCGCTATCCTCTCGAGCTTCCTCGCCCGTCTTCCCAATGAGTGCAGCTGATTCGGAGGGCAGTACGCCCGCGTCTAGCCCACCGCCACCAGACTCAGATGAGAAGGAGCCTGATGTGGAGGAGGACCAAGTAAGTTACACGATCATTAGTCGTCGGGCCCCATTCGCGTAATTTAGAATGTAATTAACCTGGATGTCTACAGGAACAGCTGAGCGACTTCAAATGCTCACCAACCTGCTCGAGAAGTCCACCGTCATCGTGGAGGTTCTGAAGCAGCAAATGGATAGGGTGAAGTTGAGCGGTACTCACCGCACGATCAAACGCAACGCACCGACGTCGAAGAGGCCGAGAAGTCCACCTCCAGTGACACCATACAAAAAGGCAGCACGAAGAGCGACTGCGGGCGGATGGACAAGATGGCAAGGCACATACTGCAAAGCGCGTGAAGTTGGACGAGGATCCGCAGGCCACAGACACGTATGACGCGAAGGATGCGAAGGACACGACGCCGTTCGAACAACCTGCACTGATCACTGGTGCGACATTGAAAGACTATCAACTGGAAGGTGTCGCCTGGATGGCTGCGCTGCACCAGAGTGGAATGTCGGGCATCCTAGGTACGTTCGCGATGTGATCGACGGTTGCGCTGAGAATTGACTATTGCCTAGCCGATGAGATGGGTCTGGGAAAGGTCCGTCTTAGTCATTTGCACTTGGGTCCGAGATGCTCATATTTCTACGCAGACACTCCAAACCATTGCATTCCACGCTTTTCTGCGTGAGCGCTCTTCGCTACCTTTCCTTGTGTTGTGCCCGCTCAGCGTGTTGAATAACTGGGTGGAAGAGTTTGAACGCTTTGCTCCTGACGTGCGTGTCTCCGTCTTGATTGCTGAACTCACTCACAGAAGTTTTGATACTTAGATTCCTGTGGTCATGTACCATGGTACGCCGAGGAGCGTGCTGAGATTCGACACAAAAGATGGTGTTCTCGGAAGCGGACATGCAAGCCAAAACAGACAGAAAGGTGGTTCCTCTCGCGGGCCAGCCCAGCTGCTTCCTCATCTTCATCGAAGGGGAAATCAAAGACTTCAAAGAACAAGGCCACAGCGAAGAATAACAAGGGCCGTGCTAACTCGTCTCAACTCGCGTCAGCGTCAGCAAGAAGGCAACGTCCCTACCTCCACATCAGCGCACCAATTTCCCCGTGGTCATCACGACATATGAGATGCTCATGAAGGATCGCGCCTACCTGGCGGAGTACTACTGGGGCTTCATTGTCGTCGATGAAGGGCATCGACTGAAGAATATGAACTGCAGACTGATCCGCGAACTCAGGATGATACCAGCAAGCTCGAGGATGATCCTCACAGGGACACCGCTGCAAGTACGTCGACAACAAGTTACGCCCAGGCTCTAGCTGACAACGGCACATCTCATAGAATAACCTCTCCGAGTTATTCGCTCTCCTGAACTTTGTGCTTCCCGATATGTTCTCTGATCCTGAGGCGTTCGAGAAGTGGTTCAATCTTCCGCAGCTGCAAGCTAATCTCTCGAGCTCGCGTTCCGCTCAGATCATACACTCCCTGCACTCGATCCTGCGACCGTTCCTGCTTCGGCGACTCAAGGTCGATGTCGAGACTAACTTGCCACCAAAGAAGGAGTACGTGCTCTACGCGCCTCTGAGTGAGCGCCAGCGCGAACTGTACGACGCCATCGCGAGCGGAGGCCTGCGCGCGCTCCTCACCAAGGAGGCGGCCGAGAAGCAAGGCCAGTCGGACGACGAGGAAGAGGTTCCGTTGAAGGCGCAGGCAAAAGGGAAGGGCCGAGCGGGACTGCGGCGAACCAAGCGAAAGAGCTACGCTGTGGATGGGAACGATGACGAGTACTTCAGGAAGCTGGAAGCTGGAGAGATCGACGACATCAGGAGAAGAGAGCAGGAGAAAAGTAATGAAGAGCTCGCACGCGAATGGCGCAGGAAGGCACTATGTAAGTCCCGCCCAAACCAGATGTTTCTAGACACTGAAACATGCATGGCCCGGCACTCCAGTGTCCAAGGTGAACCGGATGTCGTTGCAGAACATGGTGATGCAGCTCCGCAAGGTCTGCTCGCATCCGTTCCTCTTCGATTGGCCGATAGACCCGAAGACCCGCCAGCCCGTGATCAATGACGAGTTGTCGACAGCCAGCGGGAAGATGATGGTCCTTGAACGGCTGTTAGTAGAGCTTTTCGAGCGGGGCCACAAGGTGCTGCTCTTCAGCCAGTTCACGACTATGCTGGATATCATTGAGGTGCGGAGCTTTCCATGCACCTGGTCCACTCCGGTGTTGACTGATGTTATGGATCTAGGACTGGGCTACTGAGTTCAAGGGGTGGTCGCTGTGTCGTATCGACGGGTCGACGTCCATGGCCGATCGGCGGGATGAGGTGGACAGGTTCCAGAAGAGCGGGGACGCTCCCGACGCGCCGCGTCTCTTTCTGCTCAGCACGAGGGCTGGAGGATTGGGTCTCAACCTAGTTGCTGCAGATACGGTCATCTTCTACGACCAGGACTGGGTGAGAGTCCCAGAGTCATGTCCGCTACGCCGTGTTGTATTGACAAGTATCATTTCCCAGAACCCTCAGATGGACCTGCAGGCGCAGGACAGGGCGCACCGCATTGGGCAGACAAACCCGTGCTCGTGTTCCGCATCGTCAGCAAGCACACCGTCGAGACGAAGATCATGCAGCGCGCGAACGACAAGCGCAAGCTCGAGGCGCTCGTCATCGCCAAAGGTACGTCCTCACCATCTCTCCGTCGTCCGCAGTCTCGCTCACCAAGCGCGGTCCCTCTTTGCAGGCGAATTCAAGGACCCGACGCTTGCGCCGAGCCGCAACAGGAAGGAGACGATGGCCGCGATGGCCGCGGCGCTCCTCAAGCTCGAGGGCGAGCAGATCGAGGTCGTGCCGAGCACGGCGGCGGGGAAGGCGAGCGTCATCAGCGACGAGGAGCTCGACGTCTTGCTGACCGCAGCCCTGAGGTTTACATGGAACGCGGAAGAGGGTGGACGTCCGCTGGCTCGGCGGTGGGGAGAAGAAGGGCGTGGAGAAGGAAGGCAAGGGTGGTGCAGCGCGGACGGCTGCGTTCGCGGTGTATGAGGCGCCTGTTACGAAGGGAGGCGACTTTTTGGCGGACATGTTGGGAGAGGAAGAGGAGGAAGAGGAAGAAGAAGAAGAGGGACGGGCATGAGCCTGTTGTGGGTCTGGATTATCTGGGTCAGAGTGTATATCACAATTTGCTTTGTCCCGCTGTCGCGTATACTGAATGTTCTCTCCAATGATTGCTCTTGTATATGGATGTGAGTAGAATACATGCAATAGATCTAGTAGCTACAACAGTCTGAGACCCAATAACACAGCCGTCCACGGAAATAAAAAGGCAGAGAAGAGGTGAGCCTCAATCCCCGAGCTTCTGCCTAATTTCTGGTAGAATGATTAGCACTGCAGGACAGCGAGACGTCGAAAGGGGACTTACTGTCGATGATGTCTAGGTATGCGATACTTGCGGGGCTGTCTGGGTACTCGTCCAGGAAACTAACGCCGTAGTCCGCACTCTTGCCTATCCGCGGGTCTAGGGCACAGCGCCCAGGAAGTCAACTCCCATATCCTGCGCGAGCCTCCGCCCTCCACCGGTACTCGGCTTGAAGATCTGCGACTCGTTCTTGCAGCTCGGACACACGAAGCCAGACATGTTCTCCACGAGACCGATCACCGGTATGCCGACCTTCCTGCAGAAGTCGATCTCGCGCCGGACGTCCTGGAGCGCGACCTCTGTGGGTGGTGATGACGACGGCACCGTCGATGCCGCTCTCTTTGAGGTAGGTTACGATGCTGAGGTGCTCGTCGGACGTGCCCGGGGGCGTGTCGATGACGAGGTAGTCGAGCTCGCCCCAGTCGACGTCCTTGAGGAACTGCGAGATGAGCCCGTTCTTCTTGGGCCCCCGCCACATGACTGCGTCCTTTGAGGAGGGAAGCATGAAGCCGACGGACATGACACCGAGGTTGTCTTGTACGTAGACGGGTGACCATCCTGAAGAGGATGCGTGCACTTGCTCAGATGCGATGCCGAGGATGGTAGGGATCGAGGGGCCGCAGATGTCAACGTCCATGATCCCTGTCTAACAGATACAATGAGGCGGGGAATGGCATCATGGCGATTAGGTACGCACCTGCAATGTATCGTCCGCCGCGAATGCCCACCCTAGCTGCGCAGTGAAAGTGGACTTGCCAACTCCGCCCTTCCCGGAGAGGACGAGGATCTTCCGCTTCACAGTCGACATGCGCTCCCGTACGAATGGTAGGGCAGGGTCTGGTCCCTTCGCGACTCCGGACGCACATATCTCCTGGTTGGCACATCCCGCGCATGCATCTGCCTTTCCTGCCATTCCGACTCCGTTCCCTGGCGGTGTGGTCAGAACGTACCTCGATCTGAAGACGGAACAGCTTACAGGACAATGTTCAGGCGCATTGGCAGGGACCGAGAGCGGATCTGGGAGGGGTACAGCCTGCTGTACGGCTATCATGTCTTGGATGATGAGAGCAGGAGACGAAGGTTGGATGAAGAGTGGGCGAGTCAAGCAGCCACCTTACCAAGCCCAGATCTCCGATTTGTCAGGGCACCGAGCGCCCGTGTCGATCAAAGTGTGACCTTATGACTGTGACGTGGCGCGTAGCGTGACTGCTCGTCTTGCCCTCCCTGCCCATCTCTCGATGTGCCCCTTTCCCAGAGGGTTAGGCGTATGACTGAAAGTTTTCGTGGAACCAGCTTTCCTAGCTCGATTTCTCTGAACGACCTGGCAAATCCCCGGGCCTACACGATGGCTGGCTTGGCAACACTTTGCTGAAGACAGCTGGGGATCCGAATATGCCTTCTGGTATTGCACACGTTGTGTGCGATGTATAATGTTTGTCAATGAGCAAGACTTCTGCCATTTAACTCATCTTGTCCACCCAGCCCATCTGAAAGCAGTAAGTATCGTACTTCTGACACTCGAACGTTGTCAGCGTTTGCGCCGTCCGGCACGCGCATGAGAAAAAAATCCCTGCTGCGTATCCATTTTGTTTATATAACGATATGCAAGAAGCAATGGTCTCAGAGACGAAGGGCCGTTGTCACTCTGCCGGGGTATGTGTCAGGTTCCATTGGAAAACCGTTCAGACGAACTAA